>NC_066584.1:296599452-296899452 GCF_024323335.1 Lathyrus oleraceus
TTCACCCTTTTTAAGAAAATATCCGGTCTAGATGCCTACAACTGGGAAGAGCTCCTTCTTTCCCACATACATAACCCAACCATCCGATATTTTATCCGCATCTTACAGAACACAGTTTTTGGTAGACCAAACAACAGTAAGGTCAACGCAAAGGAACTCTTCTTCCTCGAATGCGTCTTCGAACCGAATGCCAAGGTAAACGCTGCCTCTTTTCTATTTCATCATATCCGCACCTTATGTGCTAGAGGCCGCCAACCCTTTGTAATTGGCGGATTAGTCACCACCATAGCACTAGGCTTAAACTTAGGGGACCGACTCCAAACCTTAGAATCTCAACCTCCCCTATTTATGGACATCAGCTATTGTCGATCCAGCCGCCTGATTAAGAACAGAGTGGGCGGAGGATATTATCTTATGGTGAACAACCAGACAATCCCAAGCGTTGTCCTACCCAACATCGCCCTGACCGATGTCACAAACCCCAACCGCCACCTCTATGATCTAAATGCTCCCGAAGCCACCGAGCCTTCACAAGCAAACCCGGCCACAGACGAGTTTGAAGACATGGAGCAAGGTGATCATGCTCCTGCACAACAATCAGTCCCGCTCAACCCTTCCGATAATGCAACTGGCCCATCCTCACAACGTCGTCGACGAAGAAGGCCTGCAACCAACGATGACATCATGGATGCTATTGATGGTATGCAAGCACAGAATGTCGAGATGATGCAAATGATGCGTCAAATGCAACAACAACAGGATGCTAGGAATGCCATAACCGACCAGCGGTTCACTGAGTTGTTCAGCAGATTTGACAACTTAGAAGTACATCAACGATCACCAGGTCCAAGAACCAGAGGCGGAAGGAAGCCTTAGTTGTAGTTTCTTTTCCCTTTCCCTATTGTATTTCATTTCCTTAAAACATTGGGGACAATGTTTAATTTAAGTATGGGGGGAAAACTTGTTCTTTCTACTTCCATTTTTTTTCAAGTATGTACCTTTCCTTTCATTGTTATTTCCCTTTTAATTATAAAAAAAATATATATATATATATATATATATATATATATATATATATATATATATTTAGATTTATTTTAAGTTAAGTCCCGAGTGTGAACAAATTTCTATTATCTATTCCCTCAATTTTCATGAGCCACAACAAAAATTCAACACCCAATAAGTATAAAGGTTGCTCATTTTATCGAACTTGAGACGAATTAAGACAAAAAACTACTACCGCCAAACACTCTAAACAAACCTCAACACGTTAGATCAGGATAAGTACCTATTATACCAATCCCTTGAACTTTTAGTTTTATAAGTAACCCCGAGTAGTTTATACAAGAAGTCAGCACCATCTTAATAGCAAACTACGTGGAGGGCCGATGAATATAAGTGAATGATTCCCAAAGTAACATAAAAAAAAAGTATATCAAGAAATGCACTAAGTAAGTTAGGTGATCCTTACCAGATCATTTAATCTAAAGGTTGCAGATCATACAAAGGCATAATATGAAAGATCCATTATGAGTTGGTTCAGCAGGTATCTGGTGCTGAACTTGGTAGGGCGGACTACGGTCCGATCCCCCGCAATTTGCAATGGACTGAATAACGAAGTTATCTGACTTATGTACCAGAACTTCTAGCAAAAAGGGGATTAGAATCACTAACCGGTTACTCCACTATGTGCGCGACAAGATAAAGGGCTTAATGTGATTTCGCTAGAATGAAAACGGGTGAAATAAGAGTAAAGGAACTAGGATAGCTATCATAGTGTACTTGAACTGATTTGCATAAGGCAGGGTTATCTAGGTTGTGACGGTGGTTGTTGATGTCAAGATTTAACTCAAGTTACCTCTAAACAAAGTTTACATGCAACCTAATACAAATTGACGTGTGTTTTGAAATTTCATCTGGCTAAAACCTTTAACGAGTTCTATACTGTATTTTGCTTGAGGACAAGCAAATATCTAAGTATGGGGGAGTTTGATAACATGAAATTATATCATATTTTAGGACTTAATTCAATTAAATTATATTATTATTTATTTCAATTTACTTCATTTTATCAGATATTACGCGGTATTTCCTTTCTATTTGTCTCAGGTGATCAATTTGAAGCAAAAGTAAAAAAAGGAAGAAAAGGAGGTGCAAAAAGGAGTGAAAAGAAGCGAATATCAAAGCCCAGCCCAAAGCACAAGAACACAGGCGCTGTGCCTGTGACGAACGTCACAGAGGCTGTGACGAGCGTCACGCCTTGCACACTCCTGTAACGAACGTCACACATGGTGTGACGAACGTCACACCATTCCTACATTTTTGGCACCAGGAACGCGTTGAACCTATCTGCACGCTTGACTCTTTTTCAAAGTAATGGCTATATTTACGGAAGACGCTTTGAAAACCGTTACGGAGGGCACCAATATAAATAGCTACTTTCTAAACCTGCAGCGACACGCTTTTTTCCAGATTTCGGCAGTTTCCAATTTTCTTTTTCTCAGCAGCTTAGGCATACCTTTTACATACTACTTTTGCAACTTTTATTATTTTCTTTTGGCAATTTTATTTTCTTCTCTAGCACTTAATTAGTTTTTCACATAATAGTTTCTACACCGGAAACTATTGTGTACCTTTTCACCGGATCTAACCTTACGTTAGAATCTAGTTTTTTTATTCCTTCGTTCTAATTTGTTGATTAATTGAAGAATTCAAGAACAAATCCTACCGGCTTGTGGTGGAGTGTTTAAGACTACTGTTTAAATTATCCAGGTTCTTTAATTATTGTTTAATGCTTTGTTTTATTATTTATTTATATTATTTGCTTGAGATGAGTCTGTTTATGCATGATAATTATCTAAGTTTGTTTAGCATGTCTGGCTAATTCGCTTAGATATCGGTATGTAAAGTAAGCGGAATGAAGGAATCAAAACTAAGTTGGTTTAATTAAGTTTAAAATTAAAATCACTCTTTTTACGGTCTCAATTTACAGGTTTAATAACAAGGTTTTTGTACGAAAGTAAAAGACATAAAGAAGTTAAAATCAATAGAGCGAGAGTTTGAGGTTTTAACTGGACAGTGTAAATTGGACATTAATTCTAGATCAGGGCGAGAGCAATTTTTAGAGTTAATTAAATTCTAATCTTTTTCAAAAAGTATTTTTAAAGATTGAATGTGAGGACGAGAGTTAAGCATTTGAATTTAATTATATAACCTAAGTCAACAGAGCGAGAGTTTGAGATAGGGTGTTTAAACGGTTAGTGTTTTCTTAAAAAAGAGTTTCTACGGATTCTATTGTTTTCAAAAAGTGGTTTTTGACTTAACTATAAGTGACAGCTACGTTAACATAAAATCATGGTTTATTCAACAGAGCGAGAGTTTGAGATAAAACTTTTAATCAATAAAGTCAACTGAAAAGATTTGTTTTAAAACCAAGGGACCGACAAAGAATTGATTCCCTAATTACGACGAACTGCATACCGATATCCGCTTTATTAATATTTAATCTAGATCTTAGTTTAGTTTTTAGCTTTTCCCCAAACAATCAAACATTATCCACCTTAGCTTTACGAAGTAACCTTAGATAACGGTATATCGATTCATAAGTCCCTGTGGGATCGATATCTTTTAAAACTACGCGATAGAACTGTGCACTTGCAGTTTGTATCCCAATTCGACTCATAAAGTCGAGCGATCATCAAGCACCTATATAAATCATTCTCTCTCTCTCTCTCTCTCCCCTCTCTTTCTCTCTCTCACCATTAAGTTTCAATAATTATTGTGATGATAATCATAACTTTGAAAGTATTTCTAAAATCTTAAAAAATAACTTTCAAAGAACACATTTTCACATCTATCTTTTACATATGAACTCATCCTTAACCTCTAGCAAGATAAACATCAATTATTTATCAATTCTTAGAGAATGCAAGATCTATCATAAAGGAGGTTCATTCTTCATTGATGTTTGTGAAGTTCTTGAGTTGTAGCTTAAGATTCAGATTGTATGATGTTGCTGGATTTTGGCAATCCAACAAGAAAAAGAAGAAGTATTTTCTCCAGTTTACTTCGATAGAGCTGTGTGGAAGCACATAATTGAAGTCAGAGTTTCTATGCTCCTCAAACAGATCAATGCTCAAGGGACCTATAAGACCGATTAAAGGTTGTTGTAGAATAGAGGCTTGAAAGAATTATTGATTCTGGAAGAGTTAAGTCGAGATCACATGGATCTTGTAAGATTGGCAAAGCATACACCATATGCAACAAGAGAGGACCAAGATAAGAAGGCTAGCTATTTTCAAGAGTATCTTATATGAAATGGTTGTATAATTTCTATAAACAATTGTCATATTATTTTATAGTGGAAGAAAACAATTTTCAATGGGAAACCACTGAAGAGTGGATTAATCTCCGGTGAGGACGATACAGTCGAACATTATATATATGGTGTACTCTCTCTCTTTCATTTTCTGCATAGTTTTGCATGATTAGTTTTGTATCGCTTTCGTAGAATAATATGTTGTTAGGATTTATCTCCTTTTAGCGATTTTGTGATTAAAGTTTAGGTATGTGATAGATCTAGTCATTTGAATATTCTTTCTTACAATTATTGTTGTATGAATTCTTGATGTTAGATTGATCATTCAATTAATCAAATTCAAAATGATTTTTGTATGAAAATTGAATTATGATAATTGTTGAATTTTTTATTTAAGCAAATTCATATTTCTCTGTTGTTTTGATTTATGATAATCTGAGTTAACTGTAATATTCAGTTAATCATATTTTTTTTTATAAAAACCACCACTATCTTATGTGTTCATTTATAATTTACTCCCATGGTATCAACAATTGACCTCATAGCTTGTAATTTGCTCATTTGTTTGTAAAACTATGGTTTTTTAAAAGGAGATATTTTTGAAAATTGTTTTAGGGTAACCATCTATTCACCCCCCTCTAGAACATTTGAGCCCCATATCCTTCACCAACAAAGTACAACAATCAGCTACCACTCACTCAACAACTTCTTTAGAAAGTATATCTCTCATCTTTCCATACCCCATGGTTATGGACTTGTTCATACATCTATTGTTTCACCCTATACTCATATCTTTACTCATGCTAGTCTCATCTCCACTCAGACAGTCTCACACTCAAACAATCTCATTTACCCTAATATTTCAGCTGCATTAGGAAACATAGCAGCAGACCCCCACAATTCCTCCCCAAACCTTTATGGGACCCATCTAAATAAATCTCCAAATTCCTTTTCAGCCATACCAATCTATACTATCCTCATTCTCCATAAATACCCCTTACCTCTATTCCTTCAACTTAATCAACAACCCCCGTTTAGAACCTCAAAGTTGGAATTTGATGTGTTTGATGGTTCAGACCCATTAGAATGGTTGTTTCAAACTGAACAATTTTTAAATTTTTACCATATACCCCATAAAAATCCTATATCATTGGCTGCATTTTATATGTTGGATGAAACTTTATGCTAGTTTAAATGGATGTACCAGAATCATTTGTTGTTAGCTTCGTTTTCTTTTACAAAAGCCTTAGAATTAAGATTTGGGCCATCAACTTATGTTAATCATCAAGCTGAGTTATTTAAGTTGAAACAATAAGGTTTTGTTGTTGATTATCAAGCTAAATTTGATGATTTGGGTAATCAAGTTGTAGGATTACCTTAAGAAGTTATTCTTAATTTTTTTATTTATGGTTTAGAAATTGAAATTAGAAATGAAATGGACACTCATAGACCATTGTCAATTTCTCAAGCTAGTGCCCTTATAAAAATGATTGAATCCGTACTAAAAGATGGCTTAAAAATTTAAATTATAAATGAAATGGTCATTAATAGACCATTGTTAATTTCTCAAGCTACTGCCTTTGCAAAACTGATTGAATCCAAACAAAAACATGTTAAGTCCAAATTTCAAAAGCTCTTCTCAAACCTTTTCAATCGCACAAACCCTCCCTTCTAAAGCCCAACTATAACAAAACCCCAAAACCCACATTTTCCTTTAAATGCTTCAAAACCTAAACCTCTATCCACAACCCCAATACTAAAACTCCCCATTAGACGCCTACCTCAAACATAGTTACAAGAACAATATATACAAGATATTTGCTATAGCCGTGATGAAAATTTTATTATTGGATACAAATATGCTTCTAGTAGGTTCCTATTACTTCTTGGTGAGGAAGACACACAACAACCAGAAAAAGTGGAAAAGTTTAACAATGAAGAAGTTGTTGAGGTGGAACCTAGTGATACCTATTTCTAATTATCACCTCAAGCTTTGTCTGGAATATTCTCTCCATAAACCCTCAAATTACAAGGGCTTATTGAAGGATTTCCTATGATTTACCTTGGTGACACATACAACATTCATAATATATTGCAACCATGTATTGCACAACATCTTAACTTAACAACTACACAAATTCCCCATTTTTCGGTAATGGTTAGGAATGAATCCCACTTACAATGTCAAGGCATTTGTACTAATGTTAAAATTTCACTACAACAGAAACCTTTCAGCCTACCCTTTTACTTATTACCCATTGAAGGTGCTAATGTTGTTCTTGGCATGGTCTGGCTGCGTACTCTTGGGCCAATACAAGCAGACTTTACAATTCCCTCCCTAACTTTTTCACATAATGAAACTTCCATCACTATAAAGGGAGATCCTAAATCTCAACCCACACATACCAACTTTCACCAAATATTCCAACTAATTCATACCAACTCCATTGCCTCCCTGCACCTCATGACCTTTCAAACTGCCGACCCACAGACAAATCCATTAAACCCACCATCCTAACACTTGAAAACCTACTTATTAACCTTCCACCTAAAATTGCTACACCTGTCCAGAAATTCTCTATTGTCTTCCAAGGCACACATGGCCTTCCACCATCAAGATCACACCACCAACATATTCCTTTAATTCCAAACACCCCACCCATAAAATTTTAACCCTACCGTCACTCTCACTTCCAAAAAGAGACCATGATTTTTATAATATAAGCAACGTTAAGGGAATAAATCACTATTCCTAGCAACAATCCCTTATCCTTCCCAACTCTATCAGTAAAACGAAAATGGAACATGGAGATTTTGTGTAGGTTATAGAGCCCTAAATGTTGTCACCATTAAGGATAAACTCCACATTCCTATAATTGATGAGTTACTAGATGAACTAGGTACTAATTCGATTTTTTATAAAGATAGATTTGTGCTATGGCTATCATCAGATTAAAGTTGATTTCGAAGATACACATAAAACTGCTTTCAGGACTTTTGATGGCCATCAAGAAATTCTCATAATCCCATTTGGGCTTACCAATGCCCCATCCATATTTTAGTCAGTAATGAATGATTTGCAACATCCATATCTACGACAATCTGTTCTAGTTTTTTTCGATGATTTCTCGATTTACAATTCAAATTTAAATGATCACATTGCCTATTTATATATTATTTTAGTTTATCATAGTCACATGTTTTTGTTGCCAATTTTCTAAGAGTGTTTTTGTAGTGGCTAAGTTTAAATATTTAGGTCAGGTGATATTTGTTTCTAGTGTTGCACCAAATCCAAAAAAGGTGTAGGCAATTTTAGACTGGCTTGAACCTTGGTCTTTCCACTACTACAGAAAACACGTATCGCAACAGTTGAAAATAGGAAACCACCATGTTGGTCCAAACGTTGTAATGTAAGGTGTGATTGTATGTATGATTCTTTCTATCATGGACGTGCAACCGTGATTGTATCTACGTAGCCCACTACCTACTATAACAATTGCTTTAAACAACCATTGTGATATCCTTTAATGCAACATGTTAACAGCGGTTGTGCTAAACAATCATTGTGATATATAGACCTGGGTTTATTATAAATTATGTGAAATGTTTATTTTTCCAATGCTCACTAAACATATAACCTTAAAATCTGCACTAGAACATTATAATATAACAAATTGAGTTATATTATAAGTACAATTTGATGTTCAATACTAGACAAGAGTTCTTCAACACCTTATTCATATTTTGTTCTTTGACAATAAAAACTTGGTTTAATGATCCTAGTTTTTCAACCGCCTCTGCCTTCACCTCTAGTTCTTTTTGCATAATATTATCTACTTTGAAAAAAATATTAGAGGTGGAGAGAGAGAGGCGGTTGAAGACCTACAATCATTAAACTAAGTTCTAACGGTAAAAGAACAACATGCAGTTAACGGTGTGAAGAATTGAATGTGTACTTATTTTCTAATACAACTTTATCTATCATATCATAATTTGCTAATGTAGTTTGGAAAGTTATATATTCGGTAAGAGATTGGAAAAATACTCAAACCATATAATATATAATAAACTCATCTTTTAAACAAACATTAATAATAACATTCATCAACAATAAACCATAAGCAACAAATACAACATATCAAGTCATAGAATGTTTCAGAAACGTACCATACATATCCCATAATGGCGTGTCCACAATGAAATAAGGATGAAGCTAAAGTTAGAGCAACAAAATTAACATCCCTACCTACAAGTTTGCAACGCTAACTTTAGCTTCGTCCTCTTTATTGAAACAAACATCCCCACCTACAAGTCAAAACAAGAAGAAAGTCCATACATCATGAACAGGCTATTGAAATAGATTTTTTTTTAAAAACTATAGAGAAAACGAACCTGTAAATACCCATTAGTTAAGATTTGATGTTATGGTTTCTTTTTGGGGTTTCCATATGAGAGAGACGAGTTACAAATTTGTTAGGGTTTCATTTAGAGAGAGACGAGTGAAATAATTGTCAGGGTTTTGTTTTGAGAGAGGCGACTGTTATGTACTGAAGCGAGAGATAACTTCACTTACATATAAATAAATATCACCTTTCATCATGGTTGGTAATAAAAATCGTGGTGATATACATTGTCAATCATATTTTTATCACAATAAATGGATAATTGTTGGTGCTAGGATTCACACCATTTCACTTTGTGTACCTTTCACTATAATTGCTTTATTTGACCATTGTGACATGTAGTAAATACCAAAAAAAGCCCTCAGAAATAAATTGTTACCGCAATTAACACTATGACCGTTGTAAAATTGGTGTTACGAGAGGTTTATTTTGTAGTAGTGCTCACGACCCTATGAGGTTTTTTAGGGCTTACCAGTTTTTATAGACACTTTGTGTGCCATTATGTCACTCTTGCCACTCCTCTCTCTGATTTATTATGTTATATTAAATTTTCTTGGAGTATAGAGGGTAGTTTAGCCTTTACATAATTGAAAAATAAAATGACCCACATGCCGATGTTAGCTTTGCTAGACTTTACAAAAACATTTATTATCAAGACTGATGCTTTAGGTGTCATGATTGGAGTTGTTATATCCCAAGCAGGCCACCCAATTGTTCTCTTTAATAGTAAAATGTATACATGCATTCAGGCCGCTTCAGTTTATGTGAGAGAGATGTTTGCAATAACTGAATCCATAAAAAGTGTCGTCAATACTTGATTAGACATCACTTCCACATCTACACAGATCAAAATAGTTTAAGAAACTTATTGCTGCAAAATATTTAAACACCAAAACAACAGAATTGGGCTTCAATATTACAAGGTCTTAACTTTGAAATTTTTTACAAACTCGAAATATGGTCGCAGATGTTTCAAGCCGAAAATTATTAAAGATGAGCCCCTATTGCTAGCTATATCTTCAGTGATTCCAAATACTATCCACAAACTCCAACACTTTTACACATCAAAAACTGAGGAGCAAAAAGTTAATGAAGGAAAATGAGCATAATACCGAGGGACATAACTGGTATAAATTTTTGAAAGGCTTAATATATTTCAAAGATAAATTGTTCATACCATATCTCATGAATCTTCAAAAGACTCTCTTTCATGAATATCATAACACACAAACTGCAGGCCATTATGGGGTTAAACCAGTTGTTGCAAGACTAGTTGTCCCCTTCTTGTAACACCTCAATTCTTGATTTATCAAATTATTTGAATTATTCTGATTTAAGTTAATTATTATGTGTGATAATTGAATTAATATGGATGTCAAGAGTGTGTGACCTTGAGGAGGGAGTGTAGAGAGTGATTAGAGATTAGTAGAGATGTGCTAGAATTATTAGAGTCCATTTTTAATAATTAAATAATAGTATTTTAATTGAATTATTTAATTAAAATGAGAATAATCAAAGTGAGGGTAATGCTGGAAGTCTCTAATTGAGGGATTATATTATTAATAAAAAGGTTAGTAAGGAGTTGTGAGAGGTTTCATACGTAAAAATCAGAATTTTGGTAGAAAGAGAAAGATGCAAAGGCTAAGGAATAGGAAGATCATTCATTGAAAGAGTTTTGAAGAATTTTATTGGAAAAATCTAAGGTAATGGGGGAGAATAACCTTCAATAAGGACTTATGCATGAGAGGTAGGATAAAAGAGTCCTTAACCTCCAATAGAGATGATGATTGAGATAATTTTTGTGTGTGTTCTTGAGGAGTGATATTCTCCTGATTATCTTGATTTGAATTTCATATGAATTGATGTTTGAAATTATGATTTGTGTATGTATGTGTGTTTTCCAAGATTGTTGCAATAGTGAAGGTTTTAGAAATGTGGTTTGATGAAGATTTGATGAATTGCTGATTGAATTAGTATGTTAATTAGTAGAATTATGGATTAATAAGATTGGGGTTTTAATTTGAGAAAATATATGTTTGTAATAAACTATTTTAGTGTTAGTAAGTGTTTGGATGGTTTTATAATAGTAAAAGACTTTCAAAATACGTTAAAAACTATTTTTTTAGGCAAAAACAACAGTTTTTCAAAAAACTGCACAATATGTAGTGCTACATAGGTGTTTGGAGCCGCTATATTACGTGCTGAGAGCCGCTGCATAAATGTTATGTATCGACTCTAATCTGGCAGATAGTTTGTTGCACTGTTCGATGATTTCAACCATAAATTTTATTCCGTAAGTACAAATGAGACGCAGTTCAAAGACTAGGAAAGCAAACACACAAAGCTACTTCATGAAACTACTTGATTAATGTATTTTATGAGTGTTGAGAATGTTTTGATATGATATTTATGACTATTGTGTTGTTGCATGTATGAGTAATGATCTAATTGAAGAGATTTATTGTAATACTTGAGTTACACTGAATTATATGATGTTGTGGCTATGTGAATTGTTATGGTATAGTAATCCAGAGAGGGGTTTACTTGAGTTATCAATGCATTTATGTTAGGATCAGAGAGGGGCCTGAACGCATTGATTTTATGATATGATCATGCATCATAAGAGTTATGTCAAGAGCCATGTCTGCTAGTTCAGAGAGAGGATTAATTGCTTGTCTCAAGCTCAAAGAGGGGGCTAGGGGTTCACAGAGATTGAAACCCAGATTGTATGAAGAACCAAATGTTGATTTGGTACCACATGCATATGCATATAGTTGCATAGTTGAGCTGCTTTGCATAATGAATTATATGTATTTGGTTGAGTTGTGAATGAGTGAGGAGTATGGGTGTGAGAATGTTTTGTGATATATTGTGAACGAGATCGTGTAGAACATGTGTGTTTGATATCCTACCTTGTAGTATATGCCTATTGTTATTGTTTATGATTTCTTACCCTTTGTTGTTGTTGTTGTGGTTTGTACTCCTCTTAAGAGTATAGATAAATAGGTAACTGAGGAGATACTTTAGAGCTGGAGGAAGGCATAAGGTTGTTTCTTCATTTTTATTTTTGCATTTAGTGTACATGCTCTAGTATGTAACACTGGGAACATTTTGCAAGTTTTGTCTACTCTTTTTGTTAGAGAGTTGATGTATACTCTCATGTTTGGTATTTCTATATTTTTAGGAGATTTCACTTATGAGTTTGATTATGCCATAGAGTAATTTTGTTTGTTCCCTAGTATGCGACATATGTGTGAAAAGTGTCGATACTCTTTTGTTTTTCTAACCGCTTGTTTGCAGAAGTGGGATTGAAACAAGTGAGGGTGAAGCTTCTACTTCCCTGAGATGTTTCAGGTGTGCATAGTTGGTTTATCGTGTCGTTGTTTGCAAGAGTGAAAGTTGTTGGATAAGTCAATGTTGTTTCCTAAGTTTGTTGAAGATGGAGATTTAAAGTTCATATCAACTGTTTTGACAAGTCAGCGTCATTTCAAGAGTTTGATGCAAGTGAAGAATTCTTTGTGTCAGCCAAGCAAGTGAATGAGTTTGTAAAGGATGATGCTGCAATATTTATGATATTGGCTTCTATGAAGGCATGAAGTAAAGTTATGTAGGGCGAGTTACCAGTGGTGAGTTATTTTCCAGAAGTGTTTCCAGATCACATTAGCGATTTTCCGCCAGAGCACGAGGTTGAGTTTGCTATATACTTAATACCATGCACTAGTCTAGTGTCAATGGATCCTTATCGAATGTTTACTTCAGAGTTGGGTGAGTTGAAGAAACAATTAAAGGATTTTCTTGAGGAGAAGTTTATTCCTCCAAATGTTTCGCCGTTGGGAGCGCCAGTGTTATTAGTCAAGAAGAAAGATGGTAATATGAGGTTGTATGTCGACTACCGACAGTTGAAAAAAGCAACTATTAATAACAAATATCCCTTTCTAAGGATTGATGACTTGATGGACCAACTAGTGGGTGCTTGTGTTTTCAGCAAGATTCATTTGAGATCCGGTTACCATCAAATTCGTGTAATGGCTGAAGATATTCCAAAAACTGCTTTCAGAATAAGATATGGTCATTGCGAGTATTCTGTGATGCCGTTTGGTGTGTTCATGGAGTATATGAATAAAATCTTTCATCAGTATTTATACAAGTTTATGATCGTGTTCATCGATGAAATCCTAATTTATTCGAAGACAAATGAAGAGCAAGCGAATCATCTAAGATTGGTATTTGAGATTTTGCAAGAGAAAAAGTTATATGTTAAATTGTCTAAGTGAGATTTTCTGTTGAAGGAAGTGAGTTTTCGCGGTCATGTGACTTCTAGTGGAGGTATTGTTGTTGACCCTTCAAAGGTTGAGGTTGTGTTACAGTGGGAGACTCTGATGTATGTTACTGAGAGTAAGAGTTTTCTTGGGTTGGCTGGTTATTATCACAGGTTTATTGAAGATTTTTCTAAGTTAGCTTTCCCATTAACTCAGCTAACGAGGAAAGGTCAAGCTTTTGTTTGGAATGCGTCATGCGAAGACAATTTTCAAGAGCTCAAGAAGAAGTTGACGTCGGCTCCTTTTCTGATTTTGCCGAGTCCGACTGAGTATTTTGTTATGTATTGTGATGCTTCTTTGATGGGACTTGGAGGTATGTTAATGCAGAATCGTCAAGTTATAGCTTACACGTCAAGGCAACTCATAGTGCATGAGAGGAATTATTCGACACATGACTTATAGTTGGTTGCAGTTGTGTTTGTATTGAAGATTTGGAGACGTTATTTGTTTGGTTCGAGATTCGAGGTGTACGGTGATCACAAGAGTCTGAAGTCTATTTTCGACCAAAAAGAGTTGAATATGAGACAAAGAAGATGGATGGAGTTTTGAAAGGATTTTGACTTTGGTTTAAGTTACCATCCTAGTAAATCCAATATCGTAGTTGATGCATTGAGTCACTAGACTTTGCATATGTTGACATTTATGGCTAGAGAGTTGGATCTGATTGAAGAGTTTAGAAATTTGAGTTTGGTTTGTGACGTCACACTATAAAGTGTAATAATAGGTATGTTGAATCCTACCAATGATATTCTTGAAGAAATTAGAGAAGGCCAGAAGATGGACTTGAAATTGATTGATCAATTGACTTTAATAAATCAAGGTCAACGTGGTGAATTCATAATCGACGAGAATGGAGTGATAAGATTTTGAGACCTTGTTTACCTATAACATCAGTTTCCATTCGAGTATCAAAATGGAACCGTTTGAGGCATTGTATGGCAGAAGGTGTAGGATACCATTGTATTGGTATGAATCAGGAGAGAATTTTGTAATTGGGCTTGAGATTATCTAATAGACAGTAGAGAAGATTAAAATGATTCAAGAGAAGATGAAAGCTTCATAGAGCCACCAAAAGAGTTAACATGATAAGAGGAGGAAAGCACTTGAGTTCCAAAAGAGTGATCATGTGTTTCTTATAGTTACTCCAATAACTTGTGTTGGTAGAGCTTTGTAGTCTCAAAATCTCACTCCGTATTTCATTGGTTCATACCATATTTTGTAGAGGATAAGAGAGGTGGCCTATCAGACTGCTTTACCATAGTGGCTTACTAATCTTCACGATGTATTTCATGTGTCTCAGCTGAGGAGATATATTTTGGATCCGTCTCATGTGGTCCAAGTGGGTGATGTGTAGATGATAGATAACCTAACTATTGAGGCATCACCCATATAGATAAAGGATCGGAAAGTGAATTAGTTGCATGATAAATAGATTACCTTGGTGAAGGTAGCTTGGGGAGGACCTGCTAGTGGAAACATGACTTGGGAGCTAACGTTCCAGATGAGGGAGTCGTATCTGACTCTGTTTGCTTAAGGCAATTTTTGAGTTCGAAAATTCTTTAAGTGTGGGAGAGTTGTAACACCCTAATTATTGGTTTATCAAATTATTTGAATTATTATGATTTAAGTTAATTATTAGGTATGATAATTGAATTAATATGGGTGTTAGGGGTGTGTGACCTTGAGGTGGGAGCGTAGAGAGTGATTAGAGATTAGTAGAGGTGGACTGGAATTATTAGAGTCCATTTTAATAATTAAATAATAGTATTTTAATTGAATTATTTAATTAAAATGAGAAAATATAATAGTAGAAAATAAGGAGTATTAGTAGTATTTTTATTAAAATAAAATTTGAGATGATAAGGGTATTTTGATGAATAGGGGGATAAGTGAGGGTAATGTTGGAAGTCTCTAATTGAGGGATTAGGTTACTAATAAAAATGTTAGTAAGGAGTTATGAGAGGTTTCATACGTAAAAACCATAATTTTGGTAGAAAGAGTAAGAGGCAAGGGATATGGCATTGGAAGAGCATCCATTGAAAGAGCTTTGAAGAATTTTGCTGAAAAAATCTAAGGTGAAGGGGGAGAATAACCTTCAATAAAGGCTTATACATGAGGGGCAGGGCAAAGTAGTCCTTAACCTCCAATAGGGATGATGATGAGATAATTTACATGTGTGTTCTTGAGAAGTGATATTCTTCTGATTATCTTGATGTAAATTTCGTACGAATTGATGTTTGAAATTTTGAACTATATATGTATGTATGTTTCCACCATTGTTGCAATAGTGAAGGTTTTAAAGACGTGGTTTGATGATGATTTGATGAAATGGTGATTGAATTGGTATGTTAATTGGTAGATTAAGGGCTTAATAAGAGTGAGTTTTAATATTATAAAATATATGTTTGAAATAAGCCATTTTGGTGTTAGGAAGTGTTTGGATGGTTTTATGACAGTAAAAGACTTTCAAAATACATTAAAAACTATTTTTTAGGCAAAAACAATAGTTTTTCAAAAAACTGCACAATATGTAGCGCTACATAGGTGATGGGAGCCACTATATAAATGCTGTATCGACTCCAAACTGGAAGAACCTTTGTTGCATTGTTTGACGATTTTTGCCATAACTTTCATTCTGTAATTCCAAATGAGATGTTGTTCGAAGTGTTAGGAAGTTAACGCGTAGAGCTACTTCATGAAACTACATGATAAATGTGTTTTATTAGTGTTGGAAATCTTTTTATATGATATTTATGACTATTATATTGTTTCATGTATGAGTAATGATCTAATTGAGGAGATTTATTGTAATACTTGAGTTGCACTGAATTATATGATGTTATGCCTATGTGAATTGTTATGGTGTGGTAATCCAGAGAGGGGATTACTTGAGTTATTAATGAATTTATGTTAGGATCGAAGAGGGTATTAACATATTGATTTGATGATATGATCATGCATTATAAGAGTTATGTCAAGTGGCATGTCTGCTAGCTCAGAGAGGGGACTAATGGCTTGTCTCAAGCTCAACAAGGGGGCTTGGGGTTCACAAATATTGGAACCCGATTCGTATGAAAAACCAAATGTTGAGTTGGTACCACATGCATAGTTGAGTTGCGTTGCATAATGAATTATATGCCTTTGGTTGAGTTGTGAATGATTGCTGAGTATGGGTGTGAGAACATTTTATGATATACTTTGAATGAGATTGTGTAGAATATGTGCATTTCGTATCCTACATTGTAGTATATGCCTGTTGTTATTGTTTGTGATTTTTCACCCTTTGTTGTTGTTATGGTATGTGCTCCTATTCGGAGTACATATAAGAAGATAACTCAGTAGATGCTTTAGAGTTGGAGGAAGGCATGAGGCTGTTTCTTCATTTTTATTTTTGAATTTAGTTTACATGCTCTGATATATAACATCGAGAATGTTTTGCAAGTTTTTTCTACTCTTTTTGTTAGAAAGTTGATGTATACTCTCTGTAGCGGGAAATTCATGATCATCAAGCTACTGACAAGCTAGATATCAAATAACAAGTATCGCCACCGCGCTTTTATTGTTTCCAAGGGAAAAGGAAAAAATTACGAACAAAACCCAAATATTAAGAAGTTTTCAAATAAAAACTAATAAAAGTCAAAGATCACAGGTAAGGGGGTTGGTTACACAGAGGGAAGGTGTTAGCACCCAAAGTGTCCTAGGTACTCCTACAGAGCCCTTTTTGTATGCATATGTATTTTGTACAAAGTGATGTTTAAAAACAAATAGAATGGGGGGATTAGAAAAGAATTCATTAATTATATTTTTGTGTTTGACAAGACCTTCGGACTTGTGCCTACGTACCAACATAAAAATGAGGGATCAAAACCTCGTAGTTCATGCTACAAATTTCAAAATGAGTGTATTGATTTTAACAAAATTAGGTTTGAAAGGCACAAAGGTCTAAAATGGATTGAATGAGTTAGTTCTTTTTGACTTTTTGAAAGTTTAAGTCAAGTATAGTTAAGTTTATTTACAAGTTTGATTTAAGAAAAGAAGTTTGAAAATGCAATGGCATAAGGCCAAAGTTTCTACCTTTTGCAAAAGTGGTCAGGGTTTAGAACAAAAGTAGTTCACACAAAGAAGATTTTGAAAATTGGAGGGAGAGATTTTGAAATTAAAGAAATGGGGATAAGATGAAGAGACTACCCTATGCACAAAAATTAAAAGTTTAGAGTTGAAAAGATCTGACCAAATGGGTAGCAATCCAATAGACAAGTATGTCAATAGAAACCCAGAATTCCCTTGGACTTTTAGAATCAAACAAAACAATGCACAATTATATTATCTTGAAGAGCAAGGCATCAAATAAAGATGTCCTCATCCAAGCTTATCCATTCCATGATCTTCTTCAAAATAGCCCATGCAATAGATGAATTCCACAAGTCACATGTTCAAAATAACAACTTCACAATGATCATGTTGCAGATGAATCTTAGACAGATCTTCAAAGATGTATCAGATGAATTTAAAATTGCAAGCACTTGGTTCTTTAACAAATTGGCATTGGCCAAGTCCATTAGCTTAGGGAGGTTGCATAGATTCTAAGTCCATTTGCTCAAAATCAAACCAACAGTCCACTCAAAAGTTTTTTAGGGTTTTTGTTTTTATTATGTACATTAATGGTCAAAGACCACACAAACAAACAAAATAACATCAACAAAATATATCACACAATATGGTCCAAATGGACAAAGTGAAAATTACATCAACATAAACAATTAGCATGATATGTACAATGGAAAATGAAATAAAGTGCTAAAAGTAAATTGCATTAAAGTAAAAGCTTGAAATTAAAAGTTAGTAATTAGTAAGTTAGAAGTTAGTTTTGTTTTGCTTTTCATTTCAAGACATTCTTTGGAGAACACTCAACCCACTTATCACAAGCATGGAGCCTTGAACCAAAACATCTTCCAAAGGAAGGAAAGAAGGCCAAGTTTCCACACAATACCATGAAAGAGGGGAGACTTACAATCTCACTAACTAGAATGCTTATGCCTTTTGTATCACAAATTTAGCGCTATGTTAAGCAATCGTAATTGGACTTATGTAGAAGTCACAACTATTTGAGACCGGGCAATAAACTTTTGGTGTTAATGCATGTTGAAGACATAGTATTCTGAACTATGCTCATGAAATATACCACACACAAAAAATATACAAAAGGTATGGCCTAATCTCATCCATACTCATGTCAATTTTTCAATCAACTAGCATTAGGACTTTGAGATGTCATAGGCCAAATGGAAATGAATGGACGAAGAAGGGGAATTAGATGAAGAGGGAGGGGAATGAATGAGATCACAAATTGGTCAAAGGAGGACTTTTACCAAATTAATATCATTCATTCATTTTGGGAGATGGAATGTACATTCCATCAATCCCCTAAATCCAATGATATTAACTTGACAAAGTCAAATCAACTTTGACCAAGGCCCAACAACAAAAATCAAACTCATACAAGTCAATACAAATGGTCAACACAATTTAAATGACATTTATTCAATTAAAAATAATAAAATAGTGCATTTAATTCAAATATGTTTTGTCCAATTCCTAAAATCTCATCAAAACACCAAAGAAATGGCCATGAGATTTATCATAGGTCAAACAAGGTCAAAGGACCTTGGAGAAAAAAATTCATAATTTTTGGATATTTAAAAATATTTTTAAACAATTAAAAACAAATAGAAAATCAATTAATTCATGAAAAATATTAATAATGATCCATTTTTTTTTAATTTAGAATATGAAAGAGAAAAACATTTGATTTTTTTTTGTGAAAGTCCTATACTTTTTGGATCAATATTAAATTTAATATGAATTATTGAAGAAAATGCAATTAAAATAAAATTTCAGAAATTCTAAATTACGTGGACCATTAGATCTCCCTCATTAATTGAGGTGGCAGATCTGATGATCCAAAACGCGCGCTCCACACGTTCTCTAGTCAACCGCGCTGTACCAATGATATTTATAATAAACGCTCAAGATTAAAACGTGAGAGGAGGATCCTATGGTTCAGATGCAAGACACCTCATCGCCGGAGCCAGAGCTCCGGTCATCTTCTTCGGTGGCACTCACCGGACTGGTCAAGATGAACCATCACCAAAATAAAAAATAAGGACATGATCTTGAAGAAAAAATGGCACTGAGCTCGAATCT
Organism: Lathyrus oleraceus; assembly: GCF_024323335.1. NCBI lineage: Eukaryota > Viridiplantae > Streptophyta > Magnoliopsida > Fabales > Fabaceae > Lathyrus > Lathyrus oleraceus. Next base: position 296,618,697 of record NC_066584.1, read on the forward strand.
GACCTCCATTCATTCCAATTCCAAATATATTGAGAGATATATGGAATTTAAAATTGAGGTACATGACTGAGTTGCTTCGATTTGACCTCAAAGCGACTCAAACTTCTTGCCTACATTGGTAGGACTTCAGACAACCAAAGAATCATTGGAATTGAGCAAGAATTTAAGAGAATCGAAGAGTTTAAAATTTCTGCAAATTACCTTCAATGGAGGTCTGAACTTGATGGATCTTGATCTTGCTTGCACTTGGACTCACTCTACTTGCTTGCAGGAAGAGAATGGAAAGGTTTAGAAGCAATGGATTCCTGGAGAATTGAATTCCAAAACAGTGGAGATTCAAGCTCAAATTCAAATGAATTTATCAGGTTTATCCTATGAGAGTGAAGGGTTTTCAATGGGGGATCAAAGCTGGGGCAATGGTGTGTGAATTTTTGAGCAATTGAAGCTCTATTTATAGCTGAATCATGTGATATTTGCACACTCACTTTCACTTTCCAAAATTGGAAAATGATGATGCAATGCTGCATGGGCGCGCATAGGCCCGTGAAATGATAGCTGAAGGTCCAAATTTGAAGTTCAGATGCTTTGAAGTTAGCTTAGATTGCAAGGCACTTGTACATTGATGCTTGAAGATTGATCCATGCCAAATGATATCATCCTGTTTAAGTCATGTGCAACCTATGCATTTCTCATCCAAAATGAATGAATTTGAGCTCTTTAGAAAGGTGAGATCAAGAGGAACAAGTTCGATTTTGAGAACTTTTTCATTTGGAGCTTGGAACATGGAGAAATTTGAGGTAGAAGTTTGGAAAAATTTGACATATCAAATTTTTTCTAAGTGTCAAGCCATATGTCTCAATATTCCACCTTGCTTAACTTTTTATGGGAGCTTCAAATGAGAAAAGTGTCTTCATCAAAGTTGTATCTCTCTCAAATACCTTAAAAATGGTCACCAATTTCATGTCATTTGGATTTTAAATGATAGAGTTATGTATTTTTGAAGTTTGGAAAAATCACTTGATCAATGGTATAGATCAAAAGTGACCTATAATGTAGCCTCATATCACATGCTCAAAAAAGTTGAATTAACTACCACTCCAAACATAAAAGTTGAAGTAGACACACTGAATTTGATTTTGCAACTTGTAAATATTTCATATCATAAAAATTGAGCAAGTTATGGCCTTGGGAAGTTGACTTTTAAATCCGGGTTTAGACAAAATGACCTATAATGTTTCAACATAGAAAGTGATCTTCTAAGCAAAACTAGCTCTAGGTATCAACATGAAAGTTGTTTGTAATGTCATTTAGAGTAAGTTTTATCTTGGAATCATTTTCATATGGTGAAAAGTGTAGGAGATAGGGTCTAGGGAGACCTAGTTTTGATCAGATGAATCCATCTGGCCAACTACCACCACCAACTTGCTAATTTCCAATTCTCTTGACTTTCTTGGCTCATGGTAGATCATATATGCATAAGATGATGAAATTTGAAGTGTCCCTTAAGAAATTTGATCAATTGGTGAGATAGCTTGTTGGAGAAGTTACTCAAGATACCCAGTCAAACTAGGGTTTCCAAGGCAAATCACCCTCAAAATCTTGAAGAAAATTGATCAATATAACATTTAGAGATCATTGGGACTCATATATGATGTTTATAACCATTCTTGAATCAATTCTTGGTTATGCTCTTTGTCATGAGGGTCTCAAACCCTAGATGTGATCTTGATGAATCAATGAGATCACGTCCTCCCTACAAAAGAGTTAGGCAAATGCAAAGACATATTTTTGGTATTTTAGTTAGTGAAATGATAAAATACAAGTATGATATAATCACAAAGTGCTTGGTAATCTCTCCCAAAAAAAACCCCAATGAAAAGGGGTAAGGAGGATGCCAAGGTATGATCCCAATGCTAATGCTTATGATGAAATTGCATGAGAGATATTAAGGTCAAAATTGGGGTCTGACAGATGCCCCTATTTAAGGACATTTTAACTGAGGAGGCGAAGGTTAAAATCTTCATGTCGACTCAGCAGAATGGGCTTAAATAACAACACAGAAACAAATTTTGGTCCCTAAGAGACCTCATGATGCATATGACATGAATTTAAAAGTTAATGCTATGTGAGGAAATATGGCCACAAGGGAAAAGAAATCAGAGAGGCCGGAAGTCCGCAGGAGTATAATGCATTCCGTAAGGAAAACTCATTGGGGAGACAGATACTCTAGGGGGATAAAAAAGAGTTATGTGTAGACCAGGCTATAACTTAAAACTACCGGGGGACTCGAGGAATTCCATACAAAATGGAAAGACTCAGTCGGGAAAATAACAACATCTGTAGGGGATACGAATAAGTCAGGATAAAACTGAAGTACTCGACTAACGCTGGAGAAAAATGATTTCACCAAGCAAATGCACACTCAACTCAACTGGGGAGAAATAAACTTCAACATAGGAGGAGCAGACATCTATTATCTACTACCGGTTACTGGGTAAAGAGATGATAAAGATATGACAGAGAGAACATCCGTCATCGGTTAGGATGAACATATCAAGGATGACTCGCTGAGGGTTGCCAGGAGGGAATATTCATTATTGGTTACTGGGTAAGAATAGCCTTACTGGGGAAGAAATTATAGAAAATAGGATTTACAGCTACCAGTTACTGGGCAGAAGACCAAGGGTGAGAGTATCCGTCATCGGTTAGGATGAACATATCAAGGATAAACTCGACAGGGAATAAAATCCGTCATCGGTTAGGATGAACATATCAAGGATAGACTTGCTTGGAAAATGTCAAGGAGGATACCCGTCATCGGTTAGGATGAACATAGCAAGGATATACCAACTGAACAAAAGGGGGGAATTACATATATCGAATATTGGATAGAAAAACCGTTAGAAAGAAAATCCGTCATCGGTTAGGATGAACATATCAAGGATAGACTCAGCGAGGGGACAAAGCAGGATTTACAACTACCGGTTATTGGGCAGAAGATCAGATCAAAGAGAAAATTCGTCACCGGTTAAGATGAACATATCAAGGATAAACTCTGAAAAGGGGAGTAAAAATAGGGATTACATCTATCAGTTACTAGATAGAATACCAAAGAAGAGAAAATCCGTCACCAGTTAAAGTGAACATATCAAGGATAGACTCTACACAGGAAAAAGTAGGTTTTACGACTACCGGTTACTGGGTAGAAAACCAACAAGGAGAAGAAAACCCGTCATCGGCTAAGATGAACATATCAAGGATTAACTCTCTGAGGAACAAAATAGGAATTACAACTACCTTTTTACTGGGCAGAATACCAAAGAAGAGAATATCCGTCACTGGTTAAAGTGAACATATCAAGGATAGACTCTTGCAGGGAAAGAAAAGATATTTGTCATCGGTTAAGGTGAAAATATCAAGGATATACTTTCCGGGGAATAGATCGACTAGGGATTCTGCTGAGGAGAAAAAGGTACTTTTGTCGGGTATTGGGCAAGAAGTAACAAACTGAAAACTAAGAAGAATATTACCAGTTACTGGGTAATAGACTCTTAGGGGACCAAAGCATCTATCTAGGTAAGAGCTAGAAAGAAACAATCAATCGAGACTCAACCCAATGAGGACATAACTCAAGGGGAGTAATTCCATCAAGAAAATCTACTAGAGAGGAAACTGAAATAACAACCATCCATGAGGAAACAAACTCAGTGGGGAAACAGAGAAAAGTTAAAGTCTTTCTGCTTAAGGGGCTGACACTCTACAATTGAAAGAGGACAGACACCAGATTTGGTATGGGGATAAAGTACCACCATAACAGAGAATAAGAATCTCAAACAAATCAAATGTGGAGATGCAGGATATGCAAATCATGAAATTATATGAATGTATATGTATATGTATATATGATGATTATGCTGATAGAACGATCACGAAGGATACAGAGGTGTTGCAAAGAAATTGAACCACCGGTACAAACCTCGGTCAATCCATAAAAATGGAGACTACTACTGGAGAAAAGAGAGATCAACATCCCAAGGGATCAAACCTAGCTTAGGACAGAGGATACCTGTTGAGGATAAAACATCCAATCTATGGGGAATTTTAGGTCAACACCATAAAAATGGGAGACAACCCTACAGAGAAAATAATCAAATGCTGCTCAGAAACCAGGAGGAAACTCTGACTGGGAGCAAAGATAGATGGCGATTGGCGGGGACACCAAAGCGATCTACTGGGGAAGATCAAACATCTCTGATGAAGATCCACTTGCTAAGGAAATACGAACTCCGCTGGGGAAGGCTGAAACTCTGTTGGGGACAAGGACACACCACAGGGTATCTGAATCAACCAACTCATCTTGGAATAAAGAAAGAAGTTCTATCGGGGATTGAATACTCCGCCGAGGAACTGAATCAACACAAACATCTAGGGATACCCGAAGATTTAACTGCTTGGGAAACCTCTAATGCTTCACATTTAAGGACTTGCTTTTTATTGAAATTCGATTGATATTCCTTTTACTTGCTTTGGAAAAATTCTTTCTTTTATATATTAAAGAAAACTTGATTTTGATTTAAAAATTCAATTTCAAAATGATCATAATAAAATTTATAACTATTAGCTGAAGTAAAATAAGAGTAGAAGCAATTGGATAAAAGCTCAACTTTATTTAATAGAATGGTAGTTTGTAAATGACAAGATTCCATAGATTTTTACAAAGTTGAAAATGGTAATTTTCATGGAAAAGGGTTACTTTGAATACAAATGATCCTTAATCCTTCTACCAACTCTTGATATCCACTGTGCTCTTGACCGTTGCTGGGATGATGAGCTAATGTCAACCCATGTGCTCAAACGGGTCTTCAAAATCACTGAAGATCAGCAGAATGCAGTTACTTGTCATAACCCCTAATTTTTGCATAAGTTTCCCCAAGGTGGGGTACCCAACTTATCGGGAAATTCTTTCTATTTTTTATGTCTCTAATTTTTTCCTGGATCGCCCTTTCGGGTTTTCAATCCACCGAGACGCTCATTTTTGCCTAAGTCGCTCTTTCGGGTTTTCAACTTAGCCAGTTGTTCTTTTATTTTTTTAGGCGAAGTATTTCTTGACTGCATCTGCATTCACAGGACGAGTGAACTCTTCACCATCCATAGTTGTAAGAATCAGGGCACCACCTGAAAAAGCTCTCTTAACAACATATGGGCCTTCATAATTGGGAGTCCATTTTCCTTTGGAATCTGGTTTGAATGATAAAATCTTATTGAGCACAAGGTCACCTTCTCTAAACACTTGAGGTTTGACCTTCTTATCAAAAGCTTTCTTCATCCTCTGCTGATACAACTAACCATGACACATGGCAGTCAATCTTTTCTCTTCAATCAAATTCAGTTGGTCAAACCTGGTCTGACACCATTCAGCTTCAGTCAACTTGGTTTCCATGAGCACTCGCAATGAAGGAATCTCAACCTCTACGGGGAGCACTGCTTCCGTACCATACACAAGAGAGAAAGGGGCCGCCCCTGTTGAAGTGCGGACATATGTACGATACCCATGCAAAGCAAATGGGAGTATCTCATGCCAATCCTTGTATGTGACAACCATCTTCTGGATAATCTTCTTGATGTTCTTATTCGCAGCTTCAACAACCCCATTCATCTTAGGTCTGTAGGGAGAAGAATTATGATGTGCAATCTTGAAGTCTTTGCAAAGAGCTTCCACCATATTGTTATTCAAGTTCGATCCATTATCAATAATGATCTTACTCGGCACACCATAACGACATATGATCTGATTCTTGATAAATATCATAATAACTTGCTTAGTTACATTTGCATACGATGCCACTTCAATCCATTTTGTGAAGTAGTCAATTGACACCAAAATGAAACGATGTACATTCGAAGCTTTGGGCTCAATCATCCCAATCATATCAGTTCCCCACACGGAGAAGGGCCATGAGGAAGAGATAACATTCAACAGTGTCAGTGGAACATGAATCTTATCAGCATAAATTTGACACTTGTGGCATTTCTTCACAAACTTGCAACAGTCAGATTCCATTGTCATCCAATAGTAACCTGCTCGCAATATCTTTTTTGCCATTGCATGTCCATTGGAATGAGTACCAAAGGAACCTTCATGCACTTCAGTCATCAACAAGTCTGCTTCGTGTCTATCCACGCATCTGAGGAAAACCATGTCGAAGTTTCTCTTGTACAATATATCACCATTCAAGTAGAAATTACCGGCTAATCTTCTTAAAGTCTTCTTATCTTTCAAAGATGCCCCAGGCGGGTAAATCTGACTTTGGAGGAAACATTTGATGTCGTAATACCATGGCTTCTCGTCTTTAATCTCTTCAACAGCAAACACATGAGCTGGCCTATCAAGACACATCACGAATAAATTGGGAACTTTATTCCAATAATTCACTACAATCATTGATGCCAACGTTGCAAGAGCATATGCCATCCGGTTCTCATCTCGAGGGATATGATGAAACTCAACCTTGGTAAAGAAAGTTGAAATCCTCCTCGCATAATCTCTATACGGTATCAAACCGGGTTGATTTGTCTCCCATTCTCCTTTGATTTGATTCACAACCAAAGCCGAATCGTTGAAGACATCCAAATACTTGATTCTGAGATTCATGGCCTCTTCAAGCCCCATTATGCAAGCTTCATATTCTGCCATGTTATTTGTACATTTGAAATTCAATCTAGCTGTAAATGGTAGATGTTGTCGCAACCTGAAAAATACAGTGCGAAAAAAAAAACAACCGGCGAAAGAAAAAGACAGAAGAGTCGCCACCGTGCGTTATTCATCCCAAAGGAGGGAAAGGAAACGCTCGAAGTAAACCTGAAGAAGGAAAGGACAAGACGGGGTCTCGCAACCAAATCTTGGGTTCGGGAGTCGGTTATGCGAAGGGAAGGTATTAGCACCCCTACGCATCCGTAGTACTCTACGAGATCCACTTTTGTAGTTTTCGTCTAAAGGGTGTGGGTTTATCTTGTGCTGTTTGCCAAAAAAAAGGGTTAAATGAAAATGACTCGCGCGGATGTCGCATCCACTGCATACGTATCTCATCTGAATATAAGAATCAGAGTCTTCGTAGCTCGGCTGACCTATGGGTTGGGGGATGTGTGCTCGCTAAGACATCGCGTCTTATGCCTACGTATCTCATTTGGCCTGAGAATCAGAGCAAAACGTAGTTTGGCTAACTACGGGGTTATGGATTGGGTTTTGGACGAACGACGTCACTACGCAATCTACCGGATGCTCGACCTTTGGAGACTTACTCGCCTGTAGTAGAAGGAGTTAACGTGTTGCTTTGGGTTTTAGGGTTTGGGATGCTCGGGGGCAAAAAGGCAGTCCTTGACGAAGGAACCGCGCTACCTGCAGGGATATGAATACAAAACACAAAACATGTATCTCAAAGTAAAATGCCACCAAGGGGCTCAAACGTTGCCTCCTATCGAGGTCTTCCAGCTAGGAAAGCAGTAAAATGCGGGAAAAATGTAAAAGTACCACGCGGATAAAGATCCGAAGTAACAGCAATTAGAGGAATGAGAAACCCTGAGATCCTTCCAAGCTAATGCCATCAAAGAAAAGTGAGTCAGTACAGGTAATCGGAATGAACCTCTAGGGGTTATCCCACAAATAAAGTGGGAAACCATGCAAGTTATCCCTGCAAAAGTCATGTGAGCCCTCACAAAAATTCAACAAAAGGGTTAGTGAAACACCATAAGCATTTTTTTTTCATGATCAACAGTATGGTTTCAGAAACCTCAAACCCTGTGGCATACACTCAAAAATTAAACGGTTAAACATTCAAGGCATTGTTTATATATTCATATACATATTAAACCCATGGGCAAAGGTAATGGGAATAATGGCAAACCTGATTGGAGAGTTTGATTGAAATTGAGTTGCACCCGTGAGGTTTACAAAACAATCTTCAGGGTTTATGTGAGGCAGAGGTGATTCTGTGTAGTTAAGTTCCCTTCGGGGTTTGGAGGCTGCTCTGAACTCCGTTAGGTCTTCTCTCACTATCTTTTTCCTCAGGGTTTTGTTCCAAGGAAACCTCAGAGTATTTTTCTTCTCTTCCTTCTTCTCCTCTTCTGTTCTATGTTCTCTCAAGTGAAGCCTTGGTATTTATAGACTGAATTTCATGGTTTTGTGGGCTCAAATGAGAGAGACCCAAGTCCAAATTTTTTTATTATATTTTACTTATTTAATTATTTAATTAATTAAAAAATTTTATTATTTTTTTGTAAAAAATTATTATTATTTTTTTTCGTTTTTTTTTCTCTTTTTTTTTTCGTTTTTTTTTTTTTTTTTTTTTTTTTTCCGGATCTAATTCTGATTGACATGATGAAATGCAATATGAAATGCTACATGAATGCATGAATGAGGAGGGCAAATTTTGGGGTGTTACAGCTGCCCCTATTCAATCATCAGCTAACCCGAGTAGGATGAAAGCGAACAGCTTATCAGACAAACGGGGTGAGCTGTGATTGAATACCAAAGACAGACCGAAAATTTGTGCTCCGAGAATACCACAAAAACACGGAAATACACCGCGCTGTTTATTTTCCTTCCGATCCTCTGGCTTAATCTGAAGTTTCGATCCTCTGGCTGAACCTATACTCAATTTAGTCCTCTGGTTGGATATTAATTTTGATCCTCGGGCTGGATACGATTTTGATCTTCTGGCTAGATCTCCTCCGTTTCGATTCTCTGGCTGAATCTATTTCCTTTGATTCTCTGGCTGAATCTACTTCGATCTTCTGGCTAGATCTGAATTGTTTCGATTCTCTGGCTGAATCTATTTCCGGTCTTCGGGCTAGACCTGACTTCGATCTTCTGGCTAGATCTTCTTCGATCTTCTGGCTAGATCTCCTTTGTTTCGATTCTCTGGCTGAATCTACTTCGATCTTCCGGCTAGATCTGGATGGTTTTGATGATAAATTCCCATCATTAGGATCCCGCATCTGAGGCATGCGCTGGTTGACCCTCTTTTGAAATCTACACCCAACCTTCATATTAGATATGCAGCTTCGAGCATATTCCACTTTTGGGCTTCGTACATATTCTTCGGGCTAGAACATGTTGTAACGACTCCTCAATTAGACTTGGGCTTGTTGGGGAAATAAAGCTTGTAGGCGACTTCACTGGGGAATCTTCAAATTGAGCCTTAGGCTGGCTTACTGGAACACGATTCTCAGGCTGAATCTTCGAAATGACCCTCAGGCTGGATCATTGGAACACGATTCTCAGGCTGAATCTTCGAAATGGACCCTCAGGCTGGATCACCGGAACACGACTCTCAGGCTGAATCTTCAAAATGACCCTCAGGCTGGATCACTGGAAAACGATTCTCAGGCTGAATCTTCAAAACGACCCTCAGGCTGGATCACTCACGCTTGATCCTCTGGCTGGATCTCATGACCTTGGTTGTAAAGTAATTCTTCAGTCTGCTTGGAAGAACCTGTTTATCAGCTTATGTGTATGCTTGATATGATATGCATGCAAATGCAAATGCTATGCATGGTGTAAAAGAAAAAAGAAATCTGCTAGGGGAAGCAAACTCCGGTAGGGAACAGATCGCTGTATCAATCCTTGAATGCTCTGTGGGGAATGATCCGTCTGCCGGGACCAATGAGCCACCAAAAATAAATTGGCTGCTTGAAAAGTTGACCTTGCGGGGGGAGTATCAACTATGGAAACTTTGTTCGGCGAGGCTCTGTGAGGAGAGTCTGTGGGGAAAACACTTCCTGGGGAAATGTCGTAGGAAACGACCTTTGCCGGGGATATGAACTTGCTAATCGCCCTCAAGCTGGGGATTAACAAATCTATTAAAAATAATCTGCTGGGGATGAGATGAACACTGGGAACACCACCCTCTTGTCCTTTGGGTATGCAACCACTCCGCTGTTGCTAGGAAGATACAGTCTGACACTGTCAACTCCGCTGGGGATAGACAGTCTGGATACTGTCAACTCTACTGGGGATAGACAGTCTGGATACTGTCAGCTCTGTTGGGGAACATGCTCTGTTGAGGAGAGACTTTGTCAACCGCTTGGGGATGAGGATTCATGACTTGGCATCCGGTTCCTGTGACCTGCAACCAAAAATACACGTATGCCTCGGGGGAATTACTCGGTTTGAATTCACCGTTCGGGATTAAGCACATTCAAAGCAATTTTAAATGTTTTCCTGTGCAAATCATCTGCAAAAGCCACCATTATGTTCATATGCAATATGTTTTATCAAAAATTCGGACATTTTTGCAAACAAACTGATAAATGAAAAATAAAGAGGCTCTTTAACTGAATTATTCGACTCTTACTGGGGAGAAAATTTGTGCCAGGAATAGGCGAGGGTATCAGGAAGCTGATCCCTGAAAAAAGGTGATCGCTATAAAAAGAGAACTATCCTAATGACAATGTGGAAACGGGGTCCCACTGAGTTTCGACTCTGCTATGGCTCGTATGTCCTCAAGATGCTCTGCTCATCTTGCTTTTTGAAGTGGATGATTAGTTGATCTTTAACCTTTGAAGATTGCCGGATTGAATGAAACAGGGATATAACACTGATGAACTCAGATCACAGTCATTCGCTTATTCCCTAACTTTTGCCTGGATCGCCCCCTTTTTCGGGTTTTCAATCCACCGGGATACCCATTTTTGCCTGAGCCGCCCTTTTGGGTTTTCGACTCAGCGGGTGTACTCTTTTTTTATATCCCTAATTTTTGCCCGAACCTCTTTATTCTTTTTTTTTTGGTTCGTCGGGATGCCCTTTTTTTGCCTGGACTATTCTTTTTATCGTCCAGCGGGTCTATTTTATGCGAAGTATTTTTTTACTGCGTCTGAGTTGACAGGGGACGGGAAGTCTTCGCCATCCATGGTTGTTAGCATCAGAGCTCCGCCAGAGAAAACTCTTTTAACCACGTATGGACCCTCGTTGTTCGATGTCCATTTGCCCCTGTGATCTGTGTTGGGAGGAAGAATTCTTTTGAGTACCAATTCACCGACTCGATACTCCCGAGGGCGCACTTTCTGACCAAATGCTTTCTTCATTCGTCTCTGACCGAGATACGTCAATTCTGGGTACGTAGTTCCAGCGTGACACCATTTCCCGTTGGTTTGATTGATGACCAAAGCTGAATCTCCGTATACATCCAGGGTTTTAATCTGTATATTGACGGCTTCCTCAAGTCTTAGGATACAAGCTTCGTATTTGGCTTCATTGTTGGTGCAGGGAAAAGTTATTCTGGCACCAAATGGCATATGAACCCCCTTCCGGTGTGATCAATACTACACCAACTCCGCGACCATTGACGTGGACCGCCCCATCAAACATCATAACCCATTTGGATTCAGGGTCAGGCCCCTCCTCCGGGAGTGGTTCCTCTCAATCTTTCGATTTGAGAAACATGATGTCCTCATCAGGAAAGTCAAACCTCATAGGTTGGTAATCATCAATTGGTTGCTCTGCAAGATAGTCTGACAAGACACTTCCCTTGATGGCTTTTTGTGAAGTGTATTGGATGTCATACTCTGTCAGTATCATTTGTCACCTAGTAACTTTTCCGGTAAGTGCTGGCTTTTCAAAAATATACTTGACCGAATCCATTTTTGATATCAATAGAGTCGTGTGAGTCAACATATACTGTCTTAGTCGGCGAGCAGCCCATGCCAAAGCGCAGCAAGTTTTCTCGAGCAATGAGTATCTTTGTTCACAGTCGGTAAACTTTTGCTAAGGTAGTATATTGCATGCTCTTTTCGACCTGACTCGTCATGCTGACCGAGCACACAACCCATTGACCTTTCTAACACAATCAAGTACATGATCAACGGTCTTTCCTCTCGGCCTGTAGACTGGCCCCGATCTTGATCTCTTTCTTGTCGTCTTCGGTACCAACGTTGATGGTCTCAACCACCTCCTGATAAGGTGTAATAGCTCGGTCCTCCTGTTTCAACAATCTGGCTAACCCTTCAGGCAATTCACAATCTTCCTCAGCCCCTTCTTCGGCTTGATAGATAGGATTGTCGAAGTCATACTTGGCCATAGCAGTGTCGTTAGCAGTGAGATCCGGGTGGTCGGCTCTCCATGATGGAGGATCATGCTTTACCTTAGAATGAGAGATTTTTTTGGAAAGAAAGAAAAAACGAAAAAAGAAACATTGCCATTTTTTTTGTAAAAGTAAAAAAACTGAAAGAAAGAGAACACAAAATTGTTTGCAAAAGCCGTCCTTTATTGATGATAAAAATAATTGCGAAACGTAACTAAATGGATGGCCCTACAAATGAGCCGTTACACCTTGGGCAAAGTGTAAGACTTCATTATGCATGTAATAAAGGAAAATAATAAAAATCACTCTTTCAGTAGAGTAACCCGGACGGTTTTTCGGACGACCAATTGTCGAGCTTTTCTCCTGGGACACACGGGCGAATCCAGCTATCTAAGTCACAGTCGCTGTCAGCCTTGTCTTCATCTGCAGCATTGACGGTGTGGGGAGAAACCAAACCCCCGCTGGAGAGAGTACCGGTTTCATTCTTCTGAGATCCCGGAGCATACCCCAATCCAAACTTGTCTTCTTTGATGACTGGCTCCACAAATTTGCCCCAGCCTTGGGCATTACCAGCTTTAACCACTTCGACAGCATTAATCCCCTGCCCGCCGTGAGCCGGCATCGGGTTCTGGATAACATTAGGCACCGGAGCAAAATTGATAGCCTGGGCGTCTCTCAAATCTTGTACCTTTAACTAGAGAGCCTTGCAATTATCTGTAGTATGGCCAGGTGCGTTGGAGTGAAAAGCACATCTGGCGTTGACATCATAACCTCTAGGCAAATTATTGGGATCGATTGGTGGGGCCAGAGTTCTCAACGTAACCAGATTCATGTCAATCAGCTTGGGAAGTAATATTGAATAAGGCATTGGGATTGGCTCGATGACCCGATCCGTCTGCCTTGGACGTTGTTGATAATGTCTCTGCTGACTCGAATTACCTCCTTGTTGTTGATTGTTGTACCTGGGTTGTTGTTGCGGATGATATTGCGGTTGAGGAACAGGTGTTGGAATAGTGACTACGGCCACTTGATCTTGGTAATAATTAGGGCGTCCTCTGCCCCTGCCTTTGCTGGCATACACAACGCTTGTCTCGCCTTCTTTTCTTCGCTGGCCGTTACCAGCAAACGGTTTCTTGGAAGCACTATTGTCTTAAATTCGGCCCATCTTCAACAGACTCTCGATTCTTTCTCCAGCAATTACTATCTCTGCAAAGCTGATTGACGGGCAAGCAGCCAATCTCTCAATATAATTGCCTTGAAGAGTGTTCATGAACATGTCTGCCATCTCCCTTTCAGACATAGGGGGTTGGACGGACGCAGCAATCTGTCTCCAACGCTGAGCATATTCTCTAAAGGTTTCCTTGGCAGTCTGAGACATACCTTGCAACAAGGTCCGATTTGGAGCCATATCCAAGTTGTATTGATATTGCTTGATAAAAGCCTCTGCCAAGTCTTTCCAGCTCTTGATGGTAGTACGAGACAAATGAGAATACCATTCACGAGAAGCTCCAGTTAGACTGTCTTCAAAATAGTACATCCACAGCTTTTCATCTTCCGTGTGAGCTCCCAACCTTCCCAGATAAGATTGGAGATGAGTGCGTGGGCAAGAAGCCCCGTTGTATTTCTCAAAAGTAGGGGGTTTGAACTTGTGAGGAATCCTTACTCCCTGAACCAGACCAAGATTTGTGACATCAAAACCTAAGGAATTTTGAGACTCCAAAGATTTGAGCTTCTCAGCAAGCTCATCCATACGGCGAGTGGTCTCGAGGGCCTCGTCGTGCAAAGAAAATTGATCATACTGACAATCTTCAGTAACGGGGTGCCCGTTAATCCGAATTCCTTGATTCACATTGTATCTTCCACCAATACCATTCCCAACATTCCCCGTGTTGCCAACATTACCCGGGTTTCCATCAACATTTGCGTTACCCGCGTTTCCAGTGTTCACAGGGTTATCAGCGTTCCCAGGGTTACCAGGGTTCCCAGGGTTACCAGGGTTCCCCTCCGCACTTGGTATTTCCACCTCTGGATTGGGCCTCGGTTTCTCAACCAATTCCCCCAGCCTTTCTTGGCCTGCTGCCATACCAGTCATCAATGTCATGAACTGATCCATCCTTTCACGCATATCAGCCAGCTCTTTCTGTACTTGGTCCATCGCTAGTTGTGGACGATTTTCCTTTGTCGGGTACCTGTGGACTCGCTTGGGACCAATAACTGCTTGATACAGGGAACAAACATTAGACACTGCGGTGACACCTGCAAAACAGACAAGGGTTAATATGCATGGTATGCGATGCACTGCTTGTTCAGTTTTAAGGCACCCCCGTTTTGAAAGGGAATACCCTGCAAATGAATAAGCATGAGATGTTGGATGCAAATATGCAGATGATGTTATGCAATGCAAAGGCCTGTCAATCAGAATTGATGTATCTGCTTGAACATCTGTCAGGTTGCACTGTCTGGAGAGAAATTAAGAGCACACCAAACAAAGGTCATGGGATGGATCATGTTATCCTTAATATCAACCACCCATTTTGGTGGATTATGGTTTACACCTTATCAACACCCGAGTTTCATTGATATTAAGGATACCTGATCGGATTAACCATGAATCAAGGGTTTGTTGCAAGTCACGAGCATGGAGTTTAGGTTAAGAACCACCCAAAAGGAGTGTACTAAGGTTTAAACCTGCCAAACATGTTCTACAAAAGGTTCCCATAGTCATAATCCCATCTTTCGGATATTATCAGAGGAACGACTACTCGTATTCCAACAATATTCTCAAGAGAGACTCTTATGAGTGTAGTATCGCGTAACAATCGTATCAAATCTTACATTTGAACGACTTTCGCACTACGTCCTACGAATAGGCCAAGATGGGTTTGGTAAACTAAGGTCCTTGGCTTCTTAGGTCTATATTGGAACAAGTAATGTCTAACCACAACTTACTTATGTGACATTATTGATCTCAACATGACCTCCACCAAGTGAATGGGCTTGCAAGTCAACTCGCTAAGGAATACTCCACACAAGTTGACAGGACTATGCCATTCTCCTATCTTAAGTGCACTCGAGCTCGGGTATAGAACTCATCTCACAAAGATCACCAAGCAGCCAGCCAACAGAAACAGCAATGATATGTACACAATGCAATAAGGTAAAGCAGGTAAATAAATAACCGTACAAAAGCATGAACACCCAATAAACAAGAAACTACAAAAGCTAGGAGGGACTCGCTTAGGGAAGATGGACCAGCAAGAGGTCAACTTCTTAGTGTCCCCAGCAGCGTCGCCAGCTGTCGCAACCTGAAAAATACAGTGCGAAAAAAAAAACAACCGGCGAAAGAAAAAGACAGAAGAGTCGCCACCGTGCATTATTCATCCCAAAGGAGGGAAAGGAAACGCTCGAAGTAAACCTGAAAAAGGAAAGGACAAGACGTGGTCTCGCAACCAAATCTTGGGTTCGGGAGTCGGTTATGCGAAGGGAAGGTATTAGCACCCCTACGCATCCGTAGTACTCTACGGGATCCACTTTTGTAGTTTTCGTCTAAAGGGTGTGGGTTTATCTTGTGCTGTTTGCCAAAAAAAAAGGTTAAATGAAAATGACTCGCGCGGATGTCGCATCCTTTGCATACGTATCTCATATGAATATAAGAATCAGAGTCTTCGTAGCTCGGCTGACCTATGGGTTGGGGGATGTGTGCTCGCTAAGACATCGCGTCTTATGCCTACGTATCTCATCTGGCCTGAGAATCAGAGCAAAACGTAGTTCGGCTAACTACGGGGTTATGGATTGGGTTTTGGACGAACGACGTCACTACGCAATCTACTGGATGCTCGACCTTTGGAGACTTACTCGCCTGTAGTAGAAGGAGTTAACGTGTTGCTTTGGGTTTTAGGGTTTGGGATGCTCGGGGGCAAAAAGGCAGTCCTTGACGAAGGAACCGCGCTACCTGCAGGGATATGAATACAAAACACAAAACATGTATCTCAAAGTAAAATGCCACCAAGGGGCTCAAACGTTGCCTCCTATCGAGGTCTTCCAGCTAGGAAAGCAGTAAAATGCGGGAAAAATGTAAAAGTACCACGCGGATAAAGATCCGAAGTAACAACAATTAGAGGAATGGGAAACCCTGAGATCCTTCCAAGCTAATGCCATCAAAGAAAAGTGAGTCAGTACAGGTAATCGGAATGAACCTCCAGGGGTTATCCCACAAATAAAGTGGGAAACCATGCAAGTTATCCCTGCAAAAGTCATGTGAGCCCTCACAAAAATTCAACAAAAGGGTTAGTGAAACACCATAAGCATTTTTTTTCATGATCAACAGTATGGTTTCAGAAACCTCAAACCCTGTGGCATACACTCAAAAATTAAACGGTTAAACATTCAAGGCATTGTTTATATATTCATATACATATTAAACCCATGGGCAAAGGTAATGGGAATAATGGCAAACCTGATTGGAGAGCTTGATTGAAATTGAGTTGCACCCGTGAGGTTTACAAAACAATCTTCAGGGTTTATGTGAGGCAGAGGTGATTCTGTGTAGTTAAGTTCCTTTCGGGGTTTGGAGGCTGCTCTGAACTCCGTTAGGTCTTCTCTCACTATCTTTTTCCTCAGGGTTTTGTTCCAAGGAAACCTCAGAGTATTTTGCTTCTCTTCCTTCTTCTCCTCTTCTGTTCTGTGTTCTCTCAAGTGAAGCCTTGGTATTTATAGACTGAATTTCATGGGTTTGTGGGCTCAAATGAGAGAGACCCAAGTCCAAAAATTTTTATTATATTTTATTTATTTAATTATTTAATTAATTAATTAATTAATTAATTAAAATTTTTTATTATTTTTTTGTAAAAAATTATTTTATTTTATTTTTTCGTTTTTTTTTCTCTTTTTTTTTTCGTTTTTTTTTTCGGATCTAATTCTGATTGACATGATGAAATGCAATATGAAATGCTACATGAATGCATGAATGAGGAGGGAAAATTTTGGGGTGTTACAGATGCGTGCCTTGAGGAGTAATAATCACTGCCCCAATGCCATTTCCATATTGATTAACAGCTCCATCAAATACCACGCCCCAACGGGAACCAGGTTCTGGCCCTTCTTCTGGCAATGGTTCATCACAATCTTTCATTTTCAAGTAAAAAATCTCTTCATCCGGAAACTCATATTGCACTGACTGATAATCTTCGATTGGTTGGTGAGCCAAATGGTTAGCCAAGATACTACCTTTGATCGCTTTCTGAGATCGATATTCAATATCATACTCTGATAACAACATCTGCCAACAGACTATTCTCCCAGTTAAAGCAGGCTTCTCAAATATATACTTGATTGGATCCATTTTGGATATCAACCGAGTGGTATGATTCAACATATACTGGCGCAGACGCTTAGCAGCCCAAGCCAATGCGCAATAAGTTTTCTCAAGCATTGAATACCGAGTCTCACAGTCGGTGAACTTCTTACTGAGGTAGTAGATTGCAAAATCTTTCTTCCCAGTCTCATCTTGCTGACCAAGAACACAACCCATACTATCTTCTAGCACAGTCAAATACATGATCAACGGTCTTCCTTCAACAGGGGGAGACAAAATCGGTGGCTCAAGCATATATTCCTTGATACTGTCAAATGCTTTCTGGCAGTCTTCGGCCCAATCACAAGATTGATCTTTCCGAAGAAGCTTGAATATGGGCACACATGTGGCAGTCATGTGGGAAATGAATATGGAAATATAATTCAAGCGACCGAGAAAACCTCTGACTTACTTCTCAGTTTTGTGCGCAGGCATCTCTTGTATTGCTTTGACCTTGGCAGGATCAACTTCAATACCCTTCTCACTGACAATAAAGCCCAACAACTTACCAGAATGAACACCAAAAGTACACTTATTGGGATTCAAGCGGAGTTTATACTTCCTCAGACGCTGGAATAACTTCAACAAATGCTCAACATGTTCCTCTTCATCAATCGATTTAGCAATCATGTCATCGACATATACTTCAATCTCTTTATACATCATATCATGAAAAAGAGTGGTCATTGCTCTCTGGTAAGTTGCACCAGCATTCTTTAACCCGAAAGGCATCACTCTATAACAGAATGTTCCCCAGGGTGTAATGAATATGGTCTTCTCCATATCCTCGGGTTCCATCTTGATCTGATTATATATGAAAAATCCATCCATAAACGAAAAGACTTTGAATTTAGCAGTATTGTCTACCAACATATCAATGTGTGGTAGAGGGAAATCATCTTTTGGGCTGGCTTTATTCAAATCTCTACAGTCAACACACATACTGACTTTTCCATCTTTCTTCGGCACATGCATAATATTGGTCACCCATTGCGGATACTCAGCAGTTACAAGGAAACTGACATCAATCTGCTTCTGAACTTCCTCTTTGATTTTCACAGCCATATCTGGATGCGTTCTTCTCAACTTCTGCTTGACTAACGAGCATTCTGGCTTCAATGGAAGTCTATGCTCCACAATCTCAGAATCCAAACCAGGCATGTCTTGATAGGACCAAGCAAACACATCTGAATACTCTCGAAGAAGGTCAATCAACCCCTTCTTAACATCTGGACACAGTCGAGACCCGATCTTGACTTCCTTCACATCATCCTTGGAACCCAAGTTGACTAGCTCAATCTGCTCTTCAAACGGCTGAATAATATTTTCATCTTGCTCAAGAAGACGAGACAATTCATCACTTACTTCTACATCACTTTCCTCTTCGGCTTCAAACACAGGGAATTCAAAATTTGGAGAAGGAGAAGGATCATTGTATTCAATGGGGTTAGGAACCAACCTGCATAATGATTTGATTTTAGAGAAGTGAATTTGTGACCAAATATTATGCAGATGGAAAATTATATTGTTTATTTATGTTTTTTGTGATTACCATTTTCGGAATAAGGCAAAAAGTAAAAAAATAAACATCAAAGATGTGGATGAATAAAATTAATTTTATTAATGATCAATTTAAAATGCCCAAACAATGTTCACTTCTCCCTTAGGAATATGAGAAGGATTTTAAAATATAAAAGCAATTACTTAGATCGATGCAAAATAACAGGAATATCAACGACAGTCCAATTGTTACATGTCCTTCCACACGTTACAAAGTTGGTGCAGTCTTCCTCTTTGCTATCCTCTAGCACAGCAACTAAGTGTTGTTCATTGCCATGAATGAACCCTCCGCTACGGAAGCTAAGTTGCATATCTTCAGATCTAACAGCTTACGAGCCCTTCTGGAACCCCAAACCAGTTCTGCCTTTGTTGTCGGAGACCTCTACCACGCGCCCCCACTGATCAACAAGACCTTCTTCTACAATCTTCTGAGCATCTTTCAGTGAGGACATAGGTGCCCCAACTCTCTTCTCAGCAGGAATAGATAAGGCTTGGAACGGAGTTCCAACCTCATCCTTAGCTTCCGCATACGAGAAAGATGACAGATGGCTAACCATCATTGCCTTCTCTCCTCCCACAATCACTAGCTTGCCATTCTTGACAAATTTGAGCTTCTGGTATAGAGTGAAGGTAACAACTCCTGCCTCATGAATCCATGGCCTTCCCAATAACCAACTGTAGGCCGGGTGGATATCCATTACTTGGAAAGTAATATGAAAATCACTCGGACCTATCTTGATTGGAAGGTCCACTTCAGCAATAACCGTTTTGCGAGAGCCATCAAAGGCTTTGACAATCACCCCACTATATCTCATGGGAGCTCCTTGGTAAGATAACCTCGACAAAGTTGACTTCGGAAGCACATTGAGTGACGAATCGGTGTCAACTAGCACATTTGACAAAGCATCTTCCTTACAGTTCATTGAAATATGCAAAGCCAGATTATGATTTCTTCCCTCCTCAGGGAGTTCTTCGTCGCAGAAACTCAAATTATTACATGAAGTAATGTTAGCCACAAAATATGGTCAAATTGATCCACAATAACATCTTGCTATACGTATGCCTGTTCAAGAACTCTCTGCAGTGCTTCTCTGTGTGCTTCAGAATTCAAAAGTAGAGACAACACGGAAATTTTTGAGGGGGTTTAGAGCAGCTGCTCAACCACATTAAATTCACTCCTTTTCATCAATCGAAGTACCCCATCATCATCTTTGGCTTTCAAATTGATGGATTCACTAGACTTATTTTTTGAACAACCAACCGGATCTACATTAGGCACCTCCGCCTTCTTACCAACACTTAACTCTTCTTTATTCTCCGGGAACACCGGTCCAAATACTCGACCACTGCGGGTCACCTTTGTAACATCAACAATGCTTACCACTGAACTGGTCGTAGGTAACTGGACCTCTTGACCATTCTCTATCATTGTAGCATTATACTGGTACGGTACAGCCTTATCAGATGCATACGGGATTGGGCCCGCTAACCATATTACAAACGGCGATACTGATCTTTGACTGACATTCTTGTTGCTGTTGCTATCATACTGAATTACCAACTGCTCTTGCTGCTTGAAAACGGGCACTATGACATTGATGTCGTCATCTACATGACAGGATTGAACAATCTGAATTATGCCTTCATCCATCAGACACTGGATGTCCCTTTTCACCACATCACACCCTCTTGGGTTCACGCTACAACTAACACAACCATCATGGTCATGTTCACAGTCACTCACCAAACAAATATCTTTGTGCATCTGTACCAAAGATCTTCGGATAAACTGGACATCAAAAACCTTGAATTCACCAGGATAACCGTCCACCATATTCACTAAGGAGTTCCCATGAGCGGGCAAAGGGTGAGCTTTCACGTTTGGCGCGCGGTCCTCAAAGGACACCATACCACTCTTCATAAGCTTTTGCACCTCATACTTCAACGAATAACAATTTTCAATATCATGCCCATGTGCACCCTGATGAAAAACACAGCGAAGCTCAGGTTTATACCACCAAGGAAGTGGTTCTGGGATTTGCGGTGGGTTCCTTGGTTGAATCAAGTTCTTGAGAACTAACGAGGGATATAATTCTGCGTACGACATAGGAATCGGGTCAAAAGATACCTTCTTCCTCTCAAAGTTCTATTGCTGGTGATGATTGTTGTTGGATTTGTTGTTGTTGTAGGTGTTTGTTCTTTGTTGCGGTAGTTGTTGTTAACGTTGGTGTTGTTGTTGTTAAATGGGTGTTGTTTACTGATTAGAAAATACCAGAATTACGGAAGATACTTGATAATGATGATGTTGACGGGGTGGTGGATTTCTTCTGATCTGAGGCCTCCTCTGCCTTCTACTGGAAATTGCATTAGTCTCACTATCCTTCCTCTTGCTGAAACTACTGCCATACTTCTTGCTAGTTGACGCCTCATCTTTTGACAAACGTCCTTCACGGACTCCTTCCTCAAGTCTCATCCCCATATTTACCATTTCGGTAAAATCACTGGGGGCACTGGCGATCATGTGTTCATAATAAAATTGTTGGTGTAAGCCCTAGAGGCCAATACTTTTGGTACTTGTATCGAATTATTTATTAATAATAAAAGGCTTTTTCTTTATTATGTTTGTTTAGTAAAGTCCCTAGAATAGCTAGTCTGTTTAATGTATCAAGTATGACTTAATCATGAGATCACATTAGACATAAGGACACTATTCTTAAAGTATCCGTAGTCAAGCTTTATTGTGAAGTGGGATAACATTAAAGCATGAAGACTATTATGTTTAGAGACTGATGATCACATCTCATGGATCATGGATAAAGAGTTATCAAGTCTTAAACATAGGTATGAATATTAAGAGTAATATTTATACCGGATTGACCCGCTATGAGAATACTATATAGAAAGTTATGCAAAGTGTCATAAGTTATTCTCATGGTGATAATGGTGTATACCACTCTTCGACCTGAAACCACTATGGACCCTAGATGTGGAGTCGAGTGCTTTATTGCTGATCCAACGTTGTCCGTAACTGGATAACCATAAAGACAGTTGATGGGTACTCCACGAAGCATGCTGAGGGACATGAGTGACCTAGATGGAATTTTCCCATCCTGCATAACAGGATAAATGTCTATGGGCCCAATATTGAACTGGACAAGGATGACACGGTTTATGCCTTGTGTTCAATATAGACATAAGGGCAAAAGGGTAATTATACACATAAGTATTATCAAAGAAGGAATTGTCAGATCACATGACATTTTCGTGTCTTGGGTAGCAGTGATGTGTTGCTAGATACCGCTCACTGTTTATTATGTTAAATACATGATTTAATATAATTGCCAAAGCCGCAAAAACCTACAGGGTCACACACAAAGGACAGATTGATGAGAGATAGAGTAACTAAGGAACACCGTAAGGTACGATGCCCTTAAGTGAATTATAGAACATCGTAAAGGTACGGTGTACTTAAGTAGAATACGAAATATGGTAAGGTACCATGAGCTAAAGTGATTTTGGGCATATTATAAAATATGGGCCAAAATACACTTAAGTGGGATTTTTAGCTTGAAGCCCACACAAGTGGTTCTATAAATAGAACCCTTGTGCAGAAGCATTCATAGCGGTTGCATTATTTTCGTTCTCTCTCTCTCTCTCTCTCTCTCTCTCTCTCTCTCACTCAAAGCCTTCATTCGTACCAGCTAGCACTGAGATTGAAGGAATCCGTTCGTGTGGACTGAGTAGAGACGTTGTCATCGTTCAACGTTCGTGATCGCTTCGTGGATCTACATCAAAGGTTTTGATCGTCACAAGAGATCTGCACCAAAGGTTTCAATCGTCACAAGAGGTAAATATTCTATCACTGATCATGACCATTCGTAAGGATCTCTAAAGGAGAAAATTTTAATTTCCGCTGCGTTTTGGATCGCAATTCTCCTACAAAAATGAACTCAGGGTTTTCAAGAAGATTTTTGTCATCTCTTTCTCCTCCAAAGGAGGAGTGATCTGGGCAGTCAACTCCCTCTATCGCTGCGCATACTCCTTGAATGTCTCTTTATCTTTCTGAGACATGGACCTCAGCTGATCTCTATCCAGTGCCATATCCACATTGGACTTATATTGCTTCACAAAAGCCTCACCTAGGTCATTGAAAGTCCGGATGCTTGCACTATCCAACCCCATATACCAACGGAGTGCAGCACCTGTCAGGCTATCCTGGAAGTAGGGGATCAGCAATTGGTCATTATCTGTCTGAGTAAAAATTTGCGAGCATACATCACAAGATGACTGAGCAGACAAGAATTCCCCTTATACTTCTCAAAGTCAGGCACTTTGAATTTCACCGGGATTTTCATATTGGGTACTAAGCACAACTCGTCAACACTCTTCCCAAACAGGTCTTTACCTCTCAGCATCTTCAATTCCTTGCGCAGCTTAAGAAACTGGTCTTTCATTTCATCCATCTTCTCATAAACATCCGGACCCTCAGATGGCTCAGAATATTAGATGGTGTCCTCTATGCGAGGCAAAGTGTGCACGACTGGAGGTGGCACGGACATGACTGGGCTAGATGCTGACATGGAAGCAAAAGTAGGCGCAAAGCCTTATGGCACAAAATTGGGCAGCATTCCCCACGGGAATCCGGCAGGCAAGTTCGGTGCGAAGTGGGCGGTGGTGTCGCATCCGCGAAAAACAACCGGCGGGAAAAACAAACAAACAGAGCCGCCATCGTGCGTTATTTATCCCAAAAGAGGGAAAGGAAACGCTCGAAGTAAACCTAGAAAGGAAATGGTCTTACGACCGTAGATTACAAGGATCGGGAGTCGGTTACGCAAGGGGAAGGTATTAGCACCCCTCACGTCCGTCGTACTCGACGGGATCCACGCTCAAAAGAATAGAATAAGGTTGCTAAATAAACTGCTTCAAGAATGCACACACACTGGAATAAGAAAACACAGATGGAAGAAGACGGAGGAAGGTGACTCGGCAGGATATCGCATCCTGGGCCTACGTAGTTTGTCAGAAACAAACATCAGAGTCGACGTAGTTCGGGGAAATGGGAACGGGCTCGCTAGGATATCGCATCCCATGCCTACGTATCTCAGCTGGAATGAGAATCAGAGCTACCGTAGTTAGGCTAACGCACGCCGAAACAAAACACAACACAAAGACGCTGAGACGTCAAAAGAAACTCGCAAAATGGAAACAGACTGCCAATGGTTGGCCTTACGTCCGACTCCGAACAAAAGAAACACAAACAGGAAACCGAATGCCAATGGCTGGACTTACATCAGACTCCAAGCACACAACAAAAAAACACACACAGGAAACCGAATGCCAATCGCTGGACTTACATCAGACTCCAAACACACCACAAATAGGAAACCGAATGCCAATCGCTGGGCTTACATCAGACTCCAAGCACACAACAAAAAAACGCACACAGGAAACCGAATGCCAATCGTTGGACTTACATCAGACTCCAAACACACCACAAATAGGAAACCGAATGTCAATCGCTGGACTTACATCAGACTCCAAGCATACCACAAATAGGAAACGGAATGCCAATTACTAGTCTTACATCCAACTCCTAACACACACAAATAGGTTACCAAACAGACAAGCTAATAGGGAGTCTGGTACTCGGACCTAAAAGTTGTCAAGCAAACACCAAAAAGACGCTGAGACGTCGAAGGAAACAAAGAGGTTGAATACACAGACTAAAAGGGAGTCGGGAACTCGAGCCTGATAGCTGTCGAGCAAAACACACGCAAAAAAGAAAAAGGGTGCCCGGAGAGATCTCGCACGATCTCCTGCCTACGTACCTCATCTGGTATGAGGATCAGGGCGACGTAGTTCCCCTTAACAGGGAAAAACTTCTATCCTAACCAGAGACCGGGAAACAACAACTAAAAGGGAGACTACGACTCGAGCCTAGAAGTTGTCATGCAATCCACAATAGTCCTAGGTTGAGGTTTCTAACAAGAGTTTGACTCACACAGGTAGTGAGTCAACTCAAGTCTATCTCTACGTACGTTCAACTTCCTCAAAAGTTGATCATACGACTCCTACAGAAAGGAGATGAGAAGCAAAAATAGATAAACATCAAAAGCAATAATCACACGCTATATGCAAACAAACGACTCATACAAGGATGAGCTTTAGTCAAGGGGTCAAATCAACCTCGACAAACAAGCCGGTTCTGTTATGGGTGTCTCAGGCTCTTAACCACTGACATTGACCGTCAGGGTGAGCAGATGAAATGGGAGATGAGGGTTAGACCTCACAACTCTTAACCCGGGCCTGGGTGAGCTTCAACCAAAGAAGGTGCGGGAGTCCAGAATGTGGGACTCTATTCCACATGACTGACACAACAAGATTTTGGGTGTTATTTCAAAATGCGTCAGCACGTAGTGCGAGCAAGATGAAAGACTCAACTGAATAGCAGGGAATGGATTACACATCCCTTCTATCTGCCAATGCCTCTTCACTTAGGAGGTCTTTACATGTACAAGGCATAAAGATAAACAAGCACAAACATTGCCTCTTAAGGAGGGCTTCAGACAGGTGCCTGCCAAAATAACATGACAGGTCTTCCAGACTACATGAAGTTAAGGAAGTTACCTAAGTGGTATGCCAACCACAAGCAAAGCAAAGCAACCCAAAGAATGAGTTAAAGCGGCTAAAGTACCTGTAAGAAAATCTAAAACATCAGTAGGATACTCAGACAAACAACCAACAGTTAACAGATAACAACAGACAGACAATCCCAATATGTACAACATGTAAGCCATAAGGCAAACACTCAAGTGATTCACCAAAGGACCTACAAAATAACCAAATGTTAGCAAACAAAAGCAAAATAGCAAAGCTCAAATGATGATGCAACATCAACCATGGGGATGAATGCTTGAACCTGAAATTCAAAGCTCAAATGTGAGTACAAACCCCTAGGGCAAAGCCTAGGGTCCAAGGTGAATCAAAAAGTCAAAACAGAACTTAATATTCAACATGAAGCAACTAAAATCAAGCAAGAACATGTCCTAAAAAGGACCAAGTCAAAATCATCAAGCAAAGTCATTAATTTCACAAGATAAGGCAAAAGGTACACAAGGTGATCACACTTGGACATGAAGAATCAAAATTCCATATTAAATCAGAAATGAATCAAACAATTCTGGAAATTTTCATGAGTACACAACATATCAAACACAATCATCATGCCAAAAATTATAAATAGAGGAGCTCAATTGATAAGGCAATGAAAATGGAGAAGATCAACATCAAATTGTGTGACACACATTGTCACACCTAAAGTACATGTGTCCAAAACAGAAATGAAAAATGAGAAAAATACACAACCAAGCCTCAAAAATCCATCAACATGTTAGGAATCAGTGTACCAAATTTCAAGTCAATTGGCCAATGTATGAGCATTTCACAATAGAATGAATGAAGCATGTCATATTTTGCATCATACTCAAATAACAGTCCACAATCCAAAATCCAGAAATGATAAAATCATGAAATTCATATCAAAAAATAATAGACAAACACATGAACATGTAGCAAAAAAACCTGGAATTAATTGGATCATTTTTCAATTTGTTATGATTTTTTGAAGTTTGGAAAAAATATTTGAATAAAATGGAGAATGTACATGAAATTATGGAGGGAAAGGCCAAAGTTGGGTTTAATTTGAAAAAGTGGTTTCAGAATGGATCGAACCTGGTTCATATTCAAAATAAGGCGCATGGCAAAATAAAATATGAAATGCTAACGCTGGGAATCGAAGCGTGTTACGCATCCAAACGCAGGCGTTTCAATTATGAGGTGGCACTACAGTGGCGGTCAAAGGCTTATGTGGAAGCAGTCAACGAAGCCTGGGCCAACCAATTGGCCAACAGGCGCGCATGTGGCATCTGATTGGGACAAAGCCCTAGCGCTCCAACCAGAAGGAGGCGCTACAGTATAGGGCGGCAAGGCAAGGGAGGAAACCACCGTCTCCTACCTTGAGACGGTGGTGAACAGTACCACACACATATTTTTTTTCCAGAAATTACAAATAGGTATACCATTGGAACCGTTATCACATGTAGATCATGAATCCATCACTATTTAGTCCTAATTCTTACTGTATAAAGCAAATCGACCAAAAACTCTTATGAACACCAAACTTTAAATCCACATAACTTTGTCAATATTGCACCATTTTTCATGTTCTTTATATCAGAATTTCCAGCATGAATAGATCTACAAGTCTATGCGCATAAAATAGTGGATTAGGAGATTCAAAATTTGCACCTTCTTGAAGCTCTAACAATGGCAGTAGTGAATTCTGGTGATTCAAGGCTTGGCACGTGTGTAGATCTACTCCTGAGTACTTGTTATGAAGCTTTAAGAATGAATTGAGGCTTGGAGAGGCTCAGATCTAGCTCAAACTTGAACTTCCATGTTTGTGTTCTTCCTTGGATTATGCATGAATTCTGGCCAAAATCAATGATCCAATGCTTGATCTACACTAAATCAATATCAGAGAACAAGAATATGGAAGAAAATCAATAGCTTATGTGAAGAAAATTTGAATTTGGATTGGGAGAAAATTTTGGAGGGAAAAAATTTTAGATCTAGAAATGATGAATAATGAACAATTCTGTTATGATTTACCTTATATATGCTCTACTAATCACATCCTAATTACAATTAGCCATGAATTAATTAGGATTAGGCAAAAATAAGGTGTATGACAAATTTTGGAAAATTGGTGGTGCCATGCAAATGTACACGTGAACAGTAGCAAATGGCCATGCAATTACACTTAAAATCATCTTGTGAACATGTTGGAATGGTTAAAAAGCTCATATGATGCACCAAATTCAAATTCATGATTTTCCCTCCAAAAATTACATGCAATGCCAAATGATCATATGATGAAATTTCATGCCATGTAATGAATGATTTGGAAAATATAGGTCATAAGGAGTAAAGTGCAAAAAGAGGCACTCAATTTGGAGCTTTGAGTCAAAAGTTATGGCCTTTTGAAGTTTCAAGCACACTTGGCAATGATTTGATCATATCTCCTCAACCATTCATCATAAATTCATGATCTTGGTCTTTTTGGAAATGGGAGAGAGAGATCTTAAACTTTCATGTTGGACAAAATTTCATTTGAAGCTTCTTTGATGATGTAATATCAAGTTGAAATTGGACCAAAAACTTTCCATTTTTGGAAACTTGAAATTACAAGTCACTTTCCATTTTGGGAAACTTTTGCCATGACCTCAAATTCTTCAAGACATATATTTGTAATGGCCAATGAACCCCCTTTGAACATGAATGAGATGTTGAAACTCATTTTTCCACCTCACAACCCTCAGTTGACTTTCTGTTGACTTTCTGGTTGATAGATGACTTAGAAGTGCTCTGATTAGCTTGAGCCTCAACCACTTGAGGAATTGGCTTCAAAATGAACCTTGGCTCATATAAAATCAATAGGATGATCATGTGATCCCACTCTCCATAGAATACCTCATCTCCTTGAAAATCACTGATTGGAAGAATGCAATTGATTAGGGTTGACCAAAGGTCAAAACCCTAATCCTAAAGAACCTGAGCATGAACAATGAACCCCTTACAGATGACAATAACCATGATGATGATGATGTACCCTTGCAATCAAGATAATACTCAACCTCCTTGAGGAACCAATAAAACCCTAATTGAAGAGCAACCCTCAGATGATTGATCATCAATTCAATAAGACCCTCAGGCATGAATCTCTTAACCTCTCTATCTTCTGAGACAGACTTAGGAGGATGACTTTCTTATTATCACATGATATGCAATATGCAAATGCCTAATGTCCTACAAAATGAAATGCAATATGCTAAACTAGTCCCAAGAAGAGGAGGGCAAATTTTGAGGTGTTACAGCTGCCCCTATTCAATCCACTGTGAACCTGTCGATATGAATAGCCTCGGCTTTCAGATGATCAGGGTGAAGAGTGATTGAATACTAAGAACAGACGAACAATTTGCGCTCCGCTGGGGATTATTATATTTTTTGCTTTTCTTGGACCCTGAAACTTTTTTCTCTTTTTCCTTTTCTTGAACCCCAAACTTCTTTGATCTTTTTCCTTTTCTTGAACCCCAAACTTCTTTGATTGATTTTTTTTGTTTTTCTTGAACCCCAGAATTTTTTGATTTGCACGGATGATCCCCGATCACCGCATCTGAACCCCGACTGTCACTCTCGTTTGCCAAACAATGAACCCCAGTCGCCTGACGATAACTCGCGATCGTCATTGTGAACCCCATTCTCCAGAAAACACCCCGTGTCTCCCTTTTTCCATTTGAACCCCGCTCTCCAGAAAATGCCCAACACTTCCTTCTCTCCATTTGAACTCCGCTCTCCAGAAAATGCCCAGCACTTCCTTCTCTCCATTTGAACCCCGTTCTCCATTTTCTTGTGATAATTCCGTTGGCAACGCCAGAAATAACACCAAACACCACTCTGACGGCGACATATCAGAAGGTACACCTTCACAAAAGGAAGGTAACATGTGCATCTCTTCCTCAGAAGACACCCATAACGACTTCTCTTGGCCTCGCCAAAGTCTAAGGTGACACACGATCAGAAGACAATCCTAAGGACCTCATCCCGGATACAATCTTCAGCTCCAATCTCCATTTGAACCCCGTTCTCCAGAAAATGCCGCAACATTTCCTTCTCTCCATTCTTCGATTTTCACGCTGATCCCGTAACATTCTTTGATTTTATTTCCATCTCCGCCCGACGGAAAATTTTCCTCCAATATCGAACTACTGGGGAACATTGTTGCTCTAACGTCATGATGCTAAACTCCTCAAAGTAACATCTTCTAACTTCTATCTCGCACGACAGAAATCTCCTCCAGTATCACACTACTGGGGAATACCGATGACCCAACGTGACGATGCTAAGCTCCTTAGAGTAACATCTTCCAACTTCCATCTCGCACGACAGAAATCTCCTCCAGTATCGCACTACTGGGGAATACCGATAACCCAACGTCACGATGCTAAGCTCCTTAGAGTAACATCTTCCAACTTTCATCTCGCACGACAGAAATCTCCTCCAGTATCGCACTACTGGGGAATACTGATGACCCAACATCACGATGCTAAGCTCCTCAGAGTAACATCTTCTAACTTCCAGCGAAACCAATCCTCAAACGGTAACCATGGCTTGAGACTAGTTTATGCTTGCAATGCTGATGCATGATTTTTTTTTACAGCGTAATGCTCCACAACCATGGAAATGCTACGCAATTAGTTATGCAATATGCTATGCTTATCTAAATGATGAATGCCTAAAAAAGTATCCCCCTCAAGGGACTCTTCTGGGGAGCTCGAGGCACTCTGCTGAGGAACTCGACAACACTCCAATCTCCACCCTGTTGGGGAATAACACTGCCGCTGGGGGAAAGGACAACCCTCAACAGGGATGAACTCCACCGAACCCGATCTGCTTGGGGACTTCGCTAGGGAAACAGCTACCAACGCACTCTGCGGGGAAAACAATAATCTTCGACCTGCTGGGGAAATAACAACCTCCACCCTGCTAGGGAAACAACCTCAGGCCCGATTGCCGAAGAAACACCGATCTCGAACCCGCTGGGGAGATCACAATCCCGACTCTGCTTGGGGAAATAAGGAAAGTCTGGCACAGAACATCCGTCGACTCGTCGAACCCTGGTATTCACTATCTAACCACGGTGTCAGATTTCCACTTTTGAGAGCTCCCAGACTCGTCTGGACTTTTCTGATTCATCACCTTGTATTCTCGACTTCTCCGTACTCCACGGAGATCGAACTCCCTGGATTCATACAAACTTTCCAGTCCTTAAACTTTGAAGAGTCTTCTTGATTAATCCTCCAAGATCGTCGCACGTTCTCTCCCCGTCTTTTCACCAGGCTCCACATCACAACCTGCAAGTGAGTGAAAATATCTAACGGCACCTGCAAATGAGATCGTTAGATAAAAACGTGCCCCAAGCGTGCCAAAATTTCAACACCTAGGTCACTCAACCTTCCGAATAAGATTTCAAGTTTTCAATCTTATAAACATGCATTGGAAAGGACCTCCATGTCTTAAAATGCAAATATTCTTTATCAAAATAAACGGATGTTTTTGCAATCAAAGCGGTAATGAAAACAAAAAACAAAATCATATGACTGAATATGCATTTTATTGATTGAAAAAGGTGTGGCTCAAAACCGAGCAATACACAGGAAGCAATTCCTGAAAAGAGGTAATTGCGCACAAAAGGAAAATCTATCCTAATGGCAATGTGAACCCGTGATCTCATCGAGTTCCAACTCGTTTACACCCCATATGTCCTCAGACTCTCCGCACTTTCTGCCTTCTGAACAAGACGCTTCCGACTTATCCCTGTCGGGGGATTATCCATGTGTCTTAACCAAAATACAAACGATCATGCTAGACGCAGTTGTTCGTTTCAATCCCTCTTTTGCCTGGACTGCTCTTTCGGGTTTTCAGTCCACCGAGATACCCTTTTTTGCCCAAGCCGCCCTTGTGGGGTTTTCGACTTGCCGGGTGTACAGTTATTTCCTTTTTATCCCTAATTTTTTCCCGAACCTTTTCATTTTTTTTCCTTGGTTTGCCGGGATGCCCATTTTTGCCTAGACTATTTTATTCTTTTCGTCCAGCGGGTCTCTTATACGAAGTACTTTTTTTTAACTGTGTCTGCATTCACAGGGGATGGAAAGTCCTCGCCATCTGTAACACCCTTCTAAAATACCCCGAGTATATAATTAAAATAACACATATCAATCAGAGTAAATATGCAATCAAGGGTGTCACACAGCATTTCACACCATAATAACTGTCATGCTCTTTCATTAACTCAAAACATAAAACATTTGCACAATACGCAGCGGATAGAGATCAAATCGATCATTCAAAACATGCAACATACTACATGTAAACTGGTTCAACAATCATCAACAACAATATTAAAAATGTTCCCTTCCGATGTTACATCTATCAGAGCATGACCCACTTAGGAGACTACACTAGACTCCAAGCATTAGCTTCCACTCAACTCATTTATTCGTTACCTGAAAAATAGTTGTAAGGGTGAGTTCCTCAATCGATATAATAAGCATTATAAATCATCATGTAATGCTAAGTAAATTCACACATTTCATCACCCTAATCGTAACATACATCCAGTAACGGCACATCAACTCAAACATCATACTTAATATTAACACAATTCCACTCCTCAATTAAATTAAATATCCATACAACAAGCCAACAAAATGCAGCTCTAATGAGACTCGACTCGTCATGCATGTGGTACCATTCGGAGTAAAACTCCCAACTTAAAATCATTGCCATTTTCTTGGGCATCAAGGCATAAGCCTTCAACTTTCAACTTAAAATTTGCCAATCCAGGCCAACGTGGTGTGAGCAAAGCTCCGACTTAATGCATATGAATGTACATGGCATACACGACTTTAAACTGTCGACAACATAATAATAATAACAATACAACAATGTTTTCAACAACATCAACTTATAATCAACTTTGGCTCACCAAGCCTACAACTCAGTATTTTCAACAACTTTCCATACACGGAACAACTCAGCAACATACTTGTATCAACACTTCATAACATAAATCCAACAAAATTACTCATCACAATTAACGATAATAGGCCAATCACCAATTAGGTTCACAACATTAAAAATATCAATTTTTCAAATTACCAACAGTGTTAACCGGTTAACGCCCTGGGTTAACCGGTTAACGCAGGACAAAACACACTTTCTGGCAAAACGCAACAGTGTTAACCGGTTAACGCCCTGGGTTAACCGGTTAACGCAGGCAAAACAGCACATTTCCACAAAATATAACAGTGTTAACCGGTTAACGCCCTGGGTTAACCGGTTAACGCAGACAAAACAGCAGTTCCTGCGCTAACACAAGGCAGAATGCAGAGTTCTCCGCATTTTCCGCCGTTGGAGGACTTCCGGACCTCCGATTCAATTTCCGTAAAAAGCTATACGTTCGGGGGAACGCGACTCACACAATTACGGACTCAATTACAGCTTTAATACAACTTATTCATCACAATATTTCAGCATTCAACATCCCAATTAGGGTCACTTCAACGGTTTATCACTACCCATGACATGTTAATCTATAATACCCAGTAAACGATGATAAACCCCCCTTACCTGAGATAATCCGGCAATCTCTAAGCTTCAAGCTTTTCCGTTCTTCAACCTTTGCTCTCTAGCTCTTCCTCTTTGCCCTTTCTCCACTTTCCACTTTTCAGCCGCTTCTCTGTTTCACGTGAAAACTCTTTACCAAAAATGAAAACCCTTTTCTCTTATTCCAACTTATATATTTTCCACTAATTATTATTCCAAATAATAATAATAATAATCCAATAATTCAATTTATTTAATTAAATTAATAAATATATTATTAACTTAATTTAAATAATTCTCTTATTTTATTCGGGGTGTTACAACTCTCCCCCACTAAAAGAGTTTTCGCCCTCGAAAACATACCTCAAGCAAATAACTCTGGATAAGACTCTTTCATCTGACTCTCCAGTTCCCAAGTCACATTGCCACCTGCTGGTCCTCCCCCAGCTACTTTCACTAAGGCAATCTCTTTACCCCGCAACTGCTTCCACTCTCGATCCTCAATCCTCATAGGCGATATTTCAACAGTCAGGTTATCTCTTACCTGTACATCATCTACTTGGATCACATGCGACGGATCATGAATGTACCTCCTCAACTGAGACACATGAAAAACCTCATGCAAATTCGCAAGTGACGGCGGTAAAGCGATACGATAGGCTACCTCTCCTATCCTCTCCAAAATCTGATAAGGACCAATAAATCGAGGTGTCAACTTCTTTGACTTCAAAGCTCGATCAACCCCAGTTATCGGAGTAACACGAAGAAACACGTGATCTCCCTCTCGGAACTCAAGTGATTTCCTCCTCTTGTCATGATAACTCTTCTGACGACTCTGAGCAATTCTCATCTTCTCCTGAATCATCTTAATCTTTTCCGTAGTTTGTTGAACAATTTCCGGTCCAACCACAGCACTCTCACCGGACTCATACCAACATAAAGGTGTCCGACATCTCCTACCATACAAAGCTTCAAACGGTGCCATACCAATACTCGAATGAAAACTATTGTTGTAGGTAAACTCAATCAAAGGTAAATAACAATCCCAAGCACCTCCCTTTTCCAAAACACAAGCCCTCAACAGATCCTCTAGTGACTGAATCGTCCTCTCAGTCTGACCATCAGTCTGCGGGTGATATGCAGAGCTCAATCTCAGTTTAGTTCCCAAAGCCTTCTGCAAACCTTCCCAGAATTTCGATGTAAATCTAGGATCTCTGTCCGAAACAATACTCGACGGAATACCATGCAAACTTACAATTTTCTCAATATACAACTCAGCTAATTTCTCTAACGGATAGTCCATTCTGATCGGAATGAAATGAGCCGACTTTGTCAATCTGTCAACAATCACCCAAATAGCTTCAAAATTCTTAATTGTCCTCGGTAAACCAGAAACAAAATCCATACTGATACTATCCCACTTCCACTCTGGAATAGCCAACGGTTGCATTAGCCCAGACGGCTTCTGATGCTCAATCTTTGACTTCTGACAAGTCAAACAGGAATAAACAAAACTCGCAATTTCTCTTTTCATTCCCGGCCACCAAAATAACTTTTTCAAATCATGATACATCTTCGTAGCTCCAGGATGAATACTCAGGCCACTACGATGCCCTTCTTCAAGAATACTCTTCTTAAGTTCGATAACATCCGGAATACACACCCGATTACCAAATTTCAAAACATCATTCTCATCAACTCTGAATTCACCACCTTGACCTTAATTCACTAGAGTCAACTTATCAACCAAAAGCACATCGGATTTCTGACCCTCTCTGATCTCATCCAGAATACCACTTGTTAACTTCAACATTCCCAATTTAACACTATTGTGAGTACTCTCACACACCAAACTCAAGTCTCTAAACTGCTCAATTAAATCCAATTCCTTAACCATTAGCATAGACATATGTAATGATTTCCGACTCAATGCATCAGCCACTACGTTTGCTTTACCCGGATGGTAATTCAAACCAAAGTCATAATCCTTCAGAAACTCTAACCATCTTCTTCTCTGTCTCATATTCAGCTCTTTCTGATCAAACAAATACTTTAAACTTTTATGGTCACTGAAAACCTCAAATCTTGACCCGTACAAGTAATGCCTCCATAACTTCAGAACAAACACCACAGCCGCCAACTCTAAATCGTGCGTCGGGTAGTTCCTCTCATGACCCCTCAGCTGTCTTGAAGCATAAGCTATAACCTGCTTATTCTGCATCAACACGCCACCCAAACCCAACAATGAAGCATCACAGTAAACTTCAAATGATTCCGACGAACTCGGTAATATCAGAATAGGAGCAGTAGTTAACCTTCTCTTTAACTCTTGGAAACCTTCTTCACATTTTGAATCCCAAACAAACGCTTGCCCCTTCCTAGTCAACATCGTCAATGGTAACGCCAACTTAGAAAATCCCTCAATGAACTTCCTATAATACCCAGCCAAACCAAGGAAACTTCGAATCTCAGCAATAGACTTCGGAGCTTCCCACTTAGATACCGCTTCTATCTTAGAAGGATCAACAGCAACGCCACCTCTTGAAATCACATGACCAAGAAAACTCACCTCTCCTAACCAAAATTCACACTTGGACAATTTAGCAAATAACTTCTTTTCTCGTAGAACTCCCAAAACCACTCTCAAATGTTCAGCATGCTCTTCTTCAGATTTCGAATACACCAAAATATCATCAATAAACACCACAACAAACTTGTCTAGGTACGGATGGAAAATCCTATTCATGTACTCCATAAATACTCCAGGCGCATTAGTCACACCAAAAGGCATTATAGAATACTCATAATGTCCATACCTTGTTCTGAAAGCAGTCTTCTGAATATCCTCGGTTTTCACACGGATTTGATGATACCCAGATCTCAAATCTATTTTGCTGAACACACTTGCACCAACCAACTGATCCATCAAATCATCAATCCTCGGCAAAGGATACCGATTCTTGATCGTCACTTTATTCAGTTGCCTGTAGTCCACACACAATCTCATAGTACCTTCTTTCTTCTTAACCAATAGCACTGGTGCACCCCACGGTGACACACTCGGACGAATAAATTTCTTATCCAACAGATCTTCCAACTGACTCTTCAATTCAGTTAACTCAACAGCAGACATACGGTACGGAGCCATCGATATCGGCCTAGTACCAGGTACCAAATCAATCGAGAACTCCACTTCGCGCTCTGGCGGTAATTCATTCACCTCTTCCGGAAACACATCAGGAAAATCACACACCACGGCTAGATCGCCAATCACCAGTTTATCTTTAGCCTCCAAAGTCGCTAACAGCATAAACAACTCTGCCCCATCAGCTACTTCCTCATTCACTTGCCTTGCTGATAGAAACAAACTCTTTCCCTCCTCAATCTCAGGAAAGACCACCGTCTTATCAAAACAGTTGATAGAAACTCGGTTAAACACCAACCAGTTCATACCCAGAATAACATCAATCTGCACTAGTGGAAGACACACTAGGTCCATCCCAAAGTCTCTACCAAAAATACTCAAAGGACAATTTAAACAAACCGAAGTAGTAGTCACTGAACCCTTCGCAGGAGTATCAATTACCATACTACCAAACATCTCAGATATCTCTAACTTAAGTTTCACAGCACAATCCAAAGATATAAAGGAATGAGTCGCACCTGTGTCAATAATAGCTACAAGAGGAAAGCCATTAATATAACACGTACCTCGGATAAGTCTGTCCTCACTGGAGGTTTGAGTTCCAGTCAATGCGAACACCTTCCCAGTTTGCGATTTCTTTGGCTTCTGACACTGACTTCCAATATGCCCTTCTTCGCCACAATTAAAACAAATCATTTCCTTGTGCTTGCAATCAGCTATTGCATGACCAGTCTTACCACAACGAAAACATCTCTTTACTTCTGCAGTGCATACATTACTCTTATGACCAGCCTGACCACATTTGAAGCAAACTATACCAGCAGGAGCACCTCCCCTACTGGTCCTCTGAGCCGGAGCAGCTCCTTATTTCCCTCTTCCCACTGGAGCATCATACGGCTTTCCACGGTTTTGATGTTGCTTGCCCCTGCGGTCACTGACAATCTTGAAATGAGCATTATTGTCTTCTTCAAATATCCTGCAGCTATCAACCAATTCAGTAAAAATGCGTATCTTCTGATACCCAACAACCTTCTTAATTTCAGAGCGCAGTCCATTTTCAAACTTGATGCACTTTGAAAATTCAGCACCAGCACCAGTGTAATGAGGATAAAATTTGGACAGCTCCACAAATTTCGCAGCATAATCAGTGACAGACATGTTTCCTTACTTCAGCTCAAGGAACTCAATTTCCTTCTTACCACGGACATCTTCCGGATAATACTTTCTCATGAATTCCCTACGGAATACATCCCAAGTAATGACTTCACCTGCCACGGTCAACCTCTCGTGAGTCTCTAGCCACCAGTCATCAGCTTCGACTGCTAGCATGTGAGTACCATACCGAACCTTCTGAGCTGGAGTGCAATCCATAACACGGAAGATTCTCTCAATCTCTTTCAACCATCCCAAGGCTGCATCTGGATCATGCTTCCCTTTAAACACCGGCGGATTCTCTCTCTGAAAAGTCGCCAAGCTACGTGATCCAGCATCACCACCAGCATTTGGCAAGTTCTGCACAGCTTGGGCCATCGCTTGCATTGCGGCAGCCATTGCAGCGTCATTCCTTCCAGCCATTTCAACTTATCAATACAACACAACTTAAAAGTTAGATTAGTAACAATACACAATTGTTAGACAGTAACGACACGACAACTGGCCGGACAGACCGACCTGCTCTGATACCACTAATGTAACACCCTTCTAAAATACCCCGAGTATATAATTAAAATAACACATATCAATCAGAGTAAATATGCAATCAAGGGTGTCACACAGCATTTCACACCATAATAACTGTCATGCTCTTTCATTAACTCAAAACATAAAACATTTGCACAATACGCAGCGGATAGAGATCAAATCGATCATTCAAAACATGCAACATACTACATGTAAACTGGTTCAACAATCATCAACAACAATATTAAAAATGTTCCCTCCCGATGTTACATCTATCAGAGCATGACCCACTTAGGAGACTACACTAGACTCCAAGCATTAGCTTCCACTCAACTCATTTATTCGTTACCTGAAAAATAGTTG
This sequence comes from Lathyrus oleraceus, assembly GCF_024323335.1. Classification (NCBI taxonomy): domain Eukaryota; kingdom Viridiplantae; phylum Streptophyta; class Magnoliopsida; order Fabales; family Fabaceae; genus Lathyrus; species Lathyrus oleraceus. Next base: position 296,657,101 of record NC_066584.1, read on the forward strand.
TAAGGGTGAGTTCCTCAATCGATATAATAAGCATTATAAATCATCATGTAATGCTAAGTAAATTCACATATTTCATCACCCTAATCGTAACATACATCCAGTAACGGCACATCAACTCAAACATCATACTTAATATCAACACAATTCCACTCCTCAATTAAATTAAATATCCATACAACAAGCCAACAAAATGCAGCTCTAATGAGACTCGACTCGTCATGCATGTGGTACCATTCGGAGTAAAACTCCCAACTTAAAATCATTGCCATTTTCTTGGGCATCAAGGCATAAGCCTTCAACTTTCAACTTAAAATTTGCCAATCCAGGCCAACGTGGTGTGAGCAAAGCTCCGACTTAATGCATATGAATGTACATGGCATACACGACTTTAAACTGTCGGCAACATAATAATAATAACAATACAACAATGTTTTCAACAACATCAACTTATAATCAACTTTGGCTCACCAAGCCTACAACTCAGTATTTTCAACAACTTTCCATACACGGAACAACTCAGCAACATACTTGTATCAACACTTCATAACATAAATCCAACAAAATTACTCATCACAATTAACGATAATAGGCCAATCACCAATTATGTTCACAACATTAAAAATATCAATTTTTCAAATTTCCAACAGTGTTAACCGGTTAACGCCCTGGGTTAACCGGTTAACGCAGGACAAAACACACTTTCTGGCAAAACGCAACAGTGTTAACCGGTTAACGCCCTGGGTTAACCGGTTAACGCAGGCAAAACAGCACATTTCCACAAAATATAACAGTGTTAACTGGTTAACGCCCTGGGTTAACCGGTTAACGCAGACAAAACAGCAGTTCCTGCGCTAACACAAGGCAGAATGCAGAGTTCTCCGCATTTTCCGCCGTTGGAGGACTTCCGGACCTCCGATTCAATTTCCGTAAAAAGCTATACGTTCGGGGGAACGCGACTCACACAATTACGGACTCAATTACAGCTTTAATACAACTTATTCATCACAATATTTCAGCATTCAACATCCCAATTAGGGTCACTTCAACGGTTTATCACTACCCATGACATGTTAATCTATAATACCCAGTAAATGACGATAAACCCCCCTTACCTGAGATAATCCGACAATCTCTAAGCTTCAAGCTTTTCCGTTCTTCAACCTTTGCTCTCTAGCTCTTCCTCTTTGCCCTTTCTCCACTTTCCACTTTTCAGCCGCTTCTCTGTTTCACGTGAAAACTCTTTACCAAAAATGAAAACCCTTTTCTCTTATTCCAACTTATATATTTTCCACTAATTATTATTCCAAATAATAATAATAATAATCCAATAATTCAATTTATTTAATTAAATTAATAAATATATTATTAACTTAATTTAAATAATTCTCTTATTTTATTCGGGGTGTTACACCATCCATGGTCGTCAACAACAAGGCTCCGCCAGAGAAAACCTTCTTGACCTCGAATGGACCTTCATAATTGGGTGTCCACTTGCCCCTACAATCGTTTTGAGGAGGAAGGATCCTTTTCAGCACCATATCTCCTACGTGATACACACGAGGTCGTACCTTTCGGTCAAAAGCATGCTTCATTCGCTGCTGGTACAACTGTCCATGACAGATGGCCGCCAGCCTCTTCTCCTCAATTAAGCTCAACTCTTCGTACCGAGTCCTTACCCATTCAGCCTCTTGCAATTTCACGTCCATCAGGACTCTCAACGACGGAATCTGAACCTCAACCGGTAGCACGGCTTCCATTCCATATACCAACGAGAAAGGCGTTGCCCCAGTAGACGTACGCACCGAGGTTCGATACCCAGGATACCGACTTCGTACTTAACCACGTTGTTGGTGCATTCAAATGTTAGCCGGGCAGCAAAAAGAACGTGGGATCCCTTTGGCGTAACCAAAGCAACACCAGCTCCGCTTCCATTCACGTTAACGACCCCATCAGACATCAGAATCCGTTCGGATTCAGGGTCAGGCCCCTCCTCCGGGATCGGTTCCTCACAATCTTTCGATTTGAGAACCTCGATGTCCTCATCAGGGAATTCAAACTTCATCGGTTGATAATCCTCAATGGGCTACTGGGCGAGGTAATCAGGCAGTACCCTCCCCTTTATTGCTTTCTAAGAGGTATATTGAACATCGTATTCAATCATCATTTGCCCTCTCGCAACCCGTCCGGTCAATGCTGGCTTTTCAGACATGTACTTGATCAGATCCATCTTGGAAATCCATAAAGTGGTATGAACCAGCATATACTGTCTCAGTCGGCGAGCAGCCTATGCCAAAGTACAACAAGTTTTCTCGAGCAGTGAATATATTGTTTCACAGTCGGTAATCTTTTTGCTAAGGTAAATTGCATGCTCTTTTCGACCAGACTCGTCATGCTGCCCCAATACACACCCCATAGACCCCTCGAGGACCGTCAAGTATAGGATTTAATGGTCGTTCCTCCATAGGAGGCAATAGAATCGGAGGCTCCTGCAACTATTCTTTTATTTTTTCTAAATGCCACTTGGCGATCATCATTCCACCTGACCGTTTGATCTTTTTTTTTGAATATGGGTTCACTCGTGGCAGTTAGATGAGATATGAACCATGAAATGTAGTTCAATCTACCTAAGAAACCACGAACCTCTTTCTCTGTTTCCGGTTCAGGCATTTCTTGTATTGCTTTTTTTCTTCTTTTTCTTTTTTAGCAGGATCGACCTCGATTCCTCTTTCGCTCACAATAAGCCTCAGCAACTGACCGGACCGCACTCCGACAGTGCACTTATTCGGATTCAACCTCAGTTTGAATTGTCTCAGCTAGTCACACAACTTGGCCAAATCTGCCAGATGCCCCTCTTCTGTTTGGGACTTTGCTATCATGTCATCAACATAGCATTTAATTTCATGATGAATCATATCATGAAACAAAGCCACCATAACTCTCTGATGCGTGGCACCGACGTTCTTGACACAGAATGACATCACCTTCGCTCTTGACACTCGCCTCCAAGGTGGCCCCAACCTTTACTTCCTTTCATACCTCCTCGGTGCACAGGTTAACAAGCTCAACTCGTCCCTCGTGCGGTTGAATCACCTTCTCCTCTGGTTTCAACAACCTGGCTAATTCCTTCGGCAGTTCACAGTCTTCTCCGCCTTTTTCTTCGGCATGATAGCTCGGATTGTCGAAGTCCTACAAAGGTTTAACCGAATTGTTATCAATGAGATCAGGAGAATAGTTTTTGAAGTCGGAACGAGACAAATCAAAAGGAAGACAAATGAAGACAAACATTGCCATTTTTTATTTTTTTAAACTGTAAAAATGAATGAAAAACAGGGAACACCGCTTTTATTGTGAAAACATCCATTTATTAATGATGCAAAATGTTGCAAAATGAAACACATGAGGTGACCCTTACAATGGACCATTACGTTTCGGGCAAAACGTATGGCTTTCATGCAAACAGAATTGAAAAACAGAAATACTACTCTTCATGATGAGTGACAGTGATGATCTTTGAGGCCTTCCAGTTCCCTGGTACGCACGATTTTATCCACGAATCAAGTTCGCAGTCACTGTCAATCTCTTCACCCTTCGCACATGCGTGATCTGGATCTAGCATTCCAGCACTGGTGAACGTGAACGGTTGACGACGTCTTCTGTTCTATCCCGATAAGCCTTGACCCGATTGATAACCAACCCCAAACCTATCTGCTTTCACCGCAATGTCTACCATTCTTCCCCAGCATTGGGCTTTTCCATTCTTCACCACTTCCATGGCCTGTTTATAAGAAGCAATGGACGATTTCTTCTCTTTCTCAGCAAAAATGGCATTCTCTACCTTGACGGTTTCGAACACCTGACTCGGTGTTTCAAATATTTCACCGTCCATTTCCACGCCTTTGAATGATGACAGTTGACTAACAAAAATATCCTCCTCCCCCCAATCAACTTTCTCAAATCGGAGACGTCTCTCGTCCATCATTCTCTGAATCGTCTCCCTCAACATTACGCACCCATTCATAGTGACAGTGCAAGCAGCACAACAGTTATCACAACCAGGGAAAACTCCTCTCTTCATCATATGTCTCTTGACCACAGACATTGGAGTCCTCAACTGATCCACATCCGTCACCTCTATTTTTCTCTTATCCTCTGTCATCACGTTCACCCCCATAGGACCATGCATCGGCATGGGGTTAGCATTAACATTCGGTGTCGGTGCAAAATTGATGGCTTTAGAGTCTACCAGATCCTGAACAACATGTTTGAAGGCTTTACAATCCTCAATACGATGTCCAGGTGCACCAGAATGGAACTCGCACCTGACATTCTCATCGTAATTTGCAAGCCTCTGATCCGGTCTCACTGGAACCAATGTCCTTGGCTGAACCAACCCAAGATCCTTCAACCTTTTAAACAGAAAGGCATAAGTCACGGGCGGCTTATTAAAATGACGATCTGTCGTCCTTCTTCTCACTTGGCACCCAGCTTTCTGTGTTCTCTGTTGAGGTGACTGCCGTTGCTGTAGTACAGATGAATTACCAGCAGGAATAGTCACTGCAGCAGCATACAAGTGGTAACGATCCTTACCCCTTTTGGCATGCACATCACTTGATTCAACCTCCTTCTTGTGCTGACTACTTCCGGAGGGCTTCTTTACTCCAGACGACAGAGCATCTCCCTGGATTTCCCCCATTCTCAGCCAGTTTTCAATCCTCTCCACCTTCTCGGTGATTGCTTTCTGCCCCAAGGCGAGCCCTCGCACAACATTGAACAACTCCCTCATCATCTCTTTCAATTCAAGAATGTCGGCGTTGGGTGGATTCATCATTCCTGTGTCAATCAAACATGTTAGAAACTGACATCTGCAAAACAGAAGATAGGTTATTATGACTCATGCATGAATACAATGTCTATCCATATGAGGAACACTCTGTCTTTCGATCCTGGCTTCATCGAGACAGATAAGAATCCGGCAGCAATATTCTGATATCAATCATCTGGTTTTGCCATACAGAGCAGAGAATTATGATTTAGCAAAGATATCACCCAACCATGTGTGTGCTATGTGAGTGAAGCATGGCAAAGCAAATAAAGCTCGAAGATCAATCACTGAATGATGACAATCACTGTATATCAAGAGTGCACAATACGTGCAAGAGTCATACATCAAGTCTGATACAAATCAAATACAATTCTCCAGAATCAGAAAGAAAATACAAGCAAGTGAATTCCGTCAACAGGCCTGACGGTAATCCAGCACATAACAACAAAAGTCTAAACTGAAGAAGGTCCCACAAAAGGCTCTGCATCACCAACCATTCTGGTAAACTTCACAGCAAACCTGAGCTCAGTGTTCTCCTGTTGCAGTCTTCCCACTTCCTTCTGGTGAGTCTTCATCTGTCGAAAATAATGATCCCTCTCAGCAAGATAGTGATCTCTCTCAGCAATAACCTTCACGTTCTCTTCTTCTTTGACCTTCAGCTTTGCTTCCCATTTTGTGGTAAGGACTTTGACTCTAGCATCTCTCTGATTCTTCACAAGGATCTTCCTTTTCTTCTCATCTTCAATGACCTTCAAAGCTCTAGCCAACTTCTCTTTAGTGATGTCATGCTCCTTCGTAGATGCCTCTAACGCTTGGCTGATCTTGCAATAATAAGCGGTGTCTATCTCAAAGCGCTTCACCTCCATAGCATGTCTCTTATCCTGGTCTTCTATTTTCCCTTTGATTTCTTGATTAGCCATCTGAATCCTAGCAACACTCATCTCCAACTCAGTCTTCTCTGCTTGCAGCTGATCTCTGGCTTTCTTCATCTCAAGGAACTCTTCCATGCTGATAGAAGAACGCGGCCCCTCAATCAATGGACACCAAGGATCACCCCCAGGAAATGGTAGATGCGTGAGCTCAACCCTCTTCCTAAGCCAATCATCAAACAGAGGAAAAGACCTGCTATTAACCCTACCAAAAGGAATCTTGCCCTTTCTCTGAATGTTTCGCCATGCTCCAGACACTTGCCTCAACCGTGTCAGATTACCCTCAGCCGGGAAGTAGAAAGACTCCTGAATCTCCCGCTCGAGAGGAGGAACCTCCATGGCAAACCCCATTTGTCTTCTAAGAAGCGTCGGATTGTAATTGATGCAACCCTGAACTCCTATGAGAGGCACATTGGGAAAACTCCCACAACTGTAGATGAAATCTCGTCCGGTCACACCATTGTGAGTCCAAGCTATGTCCTTGGCTCGCAAACCCATCAGCTTGGTCGCCCAATTAACCGTGTAGTCCTGAAGAACAAAAGCAAAGGCACCTCTGGAAGGCAAATACCCCATGAACCACTTATGTAACAACTGAGCACAACATCTGATCAATCCCCCACGCCGCTTCTCGTTCCGATTATGGACCGAGTAATAGACATCCCCAACCAGGGTACGAATAGGGTTCCTCTGAGCAAACAACCTGATGGCATTAATATCCACAAAGTTCTTCTAATTAGGGAACAAGATGATTCCATGAATGCTCACAGCAATCAAAGCACAGACAGCCTTCCAGTTACCTACACTAGCATGCTCCTTGGCTTTAGCCTCCAAGAAACTCAGATGAAAACCGGGCAACTTTCCCTTCTCCTTCAAACCCCCCTAGTCACTTCTGGGCTCAAATAAAGAGCGCGAGAGATCTCTGCAACATCAGGTTCTTCCTTAGTGACATAGAATGGAATCTGATCTCGGATCTAAATACCCAGGATACTGGCATAGTCCTCCATCAATGGTCCCAACAGGTGATCCGGGAGAACAAAGCATCTCAAACCCGGGTCATAAAACTGGAGAAGGGTATGGATGGAACTCCTATCACTGTCTGTGAGCCTGAAAACCAACTTCAGAATACCACCATAAGTCTCACGGAACATCCCCACACGGTCAGGTGTAATCAATGTTATCATATCCTTCAGCACACTAATCTCTGGATCAAAGAAACTGTAGACAACATCGTCTTTCAAGCCGGTCCTCATATCTGGAACAAGAACATCTCTCAACCAAGATCTCAATCAAGAATGTCCCCTGCATATGGATAAACATGAGTTAGATGTAGATAAATGCAAAATGGGAATGATGATGATGCATGAATGCAATGCACTGTGTCATCCTCCAAGTCATCTGAACAACCACTATACTGGATTCCGGTTTTTGAATTGATCTCAACCATCTGAGGTACTGAGCAACCATAAATCTAACTCGGGAGTTCCAAAATAAATGGAACCGGAGAATACATCACCATCATCACCAGAAAGTCCTCTGAACAGATAACCACCAGATCCTCTGAACCAGCCTAGGGAATCCTGAAATAAACGGATCCCCACTGATAAATACCGCGGACAACATTCCAGCGTCTCAGAAATAAATATCCATAAATCCGACTTATAAATAGGACTCCGATCAATAACTGAACCATTATTCACCATCAGGAAGTCACCATCAGACTTCCTCACAGGTGAATTCTATAAGGTCATCCTAAGGCGGATAATGGTCTCGACAATCGGACAAGATACTCAACGAGTTTGCCCTTTCGGGTGTGCCGCTGCAGCTCTCATAAGATCGTCTAAACCAAAGATCCGGGAAAGAACGGTCACCGAAGTCAACAACTCTAAAGAGACAACTCAACCAAAGTGGAATACTCCACCCGGAAGAGCTCACTCAAAAGAACCTCGTCTGGCTTGTGGTATGTCACGTCGCAACAACATGCTGATACAACATGTGAGGGAACGTGAGACCACACTAATCCTAGGTGTATACTCGGGCCTGGGTTTTAGCCCCACTCAGAACACCCACCCCAAAATCAGAGGAACCAAACCTGTACAGAGTCCAGCACAATAAAAGTATGATGCATGCAAACATCTATGCAAATATATACAGTCACAGTATAATAATCATAAATGCAATAAATAAAGCAGCAAAAGCAACCAAAACTATCCTAGAGAGCGCTAGGATTGACTCGCTTAGGGAAGATGGACCAGCAAGAGGTCGACTTCTGCTATTTCCCCAGCAGAGTCGCCAGCTGTCGCATCCGCGAAAAACAACCGGCGGGAAAAACAAACAAACAGAGCCGCCACCGTGCGTTATTTATCCCAAAAGAGAGAAAGGAAACGCTCGAAGTAAACCTGGAAAGGAAATGGTCTTACGGCCGGAGATTACAAGGATCGGGAGTCGGTTACGCAAGGGGAAGGTATTAGCACCCCTCACGTCCGTCATACTCGACGGGATCCACGCTCAAAAGAATAGAATAAGGTTGCTAAATAAACTGCTCAAAGAATGCACACACACTGGAATAAGAAAACACAGATGGAAGAAGACGGAGGAAGGTGACTCGGCAGGATATCGCATCCTGGGCCTACGTAGTTTGTCAGAAATAAACATCAGAGTCGACGTAGTTCGGGGAAATGGGGACGGGCTCGTTAGGATATCGCATCCCATGCCTACGTATCTCATCTGGAATGAGAATCAGAGCTACCGTAGTTCGGCTAACGCACGCCGAAACAAAACACAACACAAAGACGCTGAGACGTCAAAAGAAACTCGCAAAATGGAAACAGACTGCCAATGGCTGGCCTTACGTCCGACTCCGAATAAAAGAAACACAAACAGGAAACCGAATGCCAATGGCTGGACTTACATCAGACTCTAAGCACACAACAAAAAAACGCACACAGGAAACCGAATGCGAATCGCTGGACTTACATCAGACTCCAAACACACCACAAATAGGAAACCGAATGCCAATCGCTGGGCTTACATCAGACTCCAAGCACACAACAAAAAAACGCACACAGGAAACCGAATGCCAATCGCTGGACTTACATCAGACTCCAAACACACCACAAATAGGAAACCGAATGCCAATCGCTGGACTTACATCAGACTCCAAGCATACCACAAATAGGAAACGGAATGCCAATTGCTGGTCTTACATCCAACTCCTAACACACACAAAAAGGTTACCAAACAGACAAGCTAATAGGGAGTCTGGTACTCGGACCTAAAAGCTGTCAAGCAAACACCAAGAAGACGCTGAGACGTCGAAGGAAACAAAGAGGTTGAACACACAGACTAAAAGGGAGTCGGGAACTCGAGCCTGATAGCTGTCGAGCAAAACACACGCAAAAAAGAAAAAGGGTGCCCAGAGAGATCTCGCACGATCTCCTGCCTACGTACCTCATCTGGTATGAGGATCAGGGCGACGTAGTTCCCCTTAACAGGGAAAAACTTCTATCCTAACCAGAGACCGGGAAACAACAACTAAAAGGGAGACTACGACTTGAGCCTAGAAGTTGTCATGCAATCCACAATAGTCCTAGGTTGAGGTTTCTAACAAGAGTTTGACTCACACAGGCTGTGAGTCAACTCAAGTCTATCTCTACGTATGTTCAACTTCCTCGAAAGTTGATCATACGACTCCTACAAAAAGGAGATGAGAAGCAAAAACAGATAAACATCAAAAGTAATCATCACACGCTATATGCAAACAAACGACTCATACAAGGATGGGCTTTAGTCAAGGGGTCAAATCAACCTCGACAAACAAGCTGGTTCTGTTATGGGTGTCTGAGGCTCTTAACCACTGACATTGACCGTCAGGGTGAGCAGATGAAATGGGAGATGAGGGTTAGACCTCACAACTCTTAACCCGGGCCTGGGTGAGCTTCAACCAAAGAAGGTGCGGGAGTCCAGAATGTGGGACTCTATTCCACATGACTGACACAACAAGATTTTGGGTGTTATTTCAAAATGCGTCAGCACGTAGTGCGGGCAAGATGAAAGACTCAACTGAATAGCAGGGAATGGATTACACATCCCTTCTATCTGCCAATGCCTCTTCACTTAGGAGGTCTTTACATGTACAAGGCACAAAGATAAACAAGCACAAACATTGCCTCTTAAGGAGGGCTTCAGACAGGTGCCTGCCAAAATAACATGACAGGTCTTCCAGACTACATGAAGTTAAGGAAGTTACCTAAGTGGTATGCCAACCACAAGCAAAGCAAAGCAACCCAAAGAATGAGTTAAAGCGGCTAAAGTACCTGTAAGAAAATCTAAAACATCAGTAGGATACTCAGACAAACAACCAACAGTTAACAGATAACAACAGACAGACAATCCCAATATGTACAACATGTAAGCCATAAGGCAAACACTCAAGTGATTCACCAAAGGACCTACAAAATAACCAAATGTTAGCAAACAAAAGCAAAATAGCAAAGCTCAAATGATGATGCAACATCAACCATGGAGATGAATGCTTGAACTTGAAATTCAAAGCTCAAATGTGAGTACAAAACCCTAGGGCAAAGCCTAGGGTCCAAGGTGAATCAAAAAGTCAAAACAGAACTTAATATTCAACATGAAGCAACTACAATCAAGCAAGAACATGTCCTAAAAAGGACCAAGTCAAAATCATCAAGCAAAGTCATTAATTGCACAAGATAAGGCAAAAGGTACACAAGGTGATCACACTTGGACATGAAGAATCAAAATTCCATATTAAATCATAAATGACTCAAACAATTCTGGAAATTTTCATGAGTATACAACATATCAAACACAATCATCATGCCAAAAATTATAAACAGAGGAGCTCAATTGATAAGGCAATGAAAATGGAGAAGATCAACATCAAATTGTGTGACACACATTGTCACACCTAAAGTACATGTGTCCAAAACAGAAATGAAAAATGAGAAAAATACACAACCAAGCCTCAAAAATCCATCAACATGTTAGGAATCAGTGTACCAAATTTCAAGTTAATTGGCGAATGTATGAGCATTTCACAATAGAATGAATGAAGCATGTCACATTTTGCATCATACTCAAATAACAGTCCACAATCCAAAATCAAGAAATGATAAAATCATGAAATTCATATCAAAAAATAATAGACAAACACATGAACATGTAGCAAAAAAACCTGGAATTAATTGGATCATTTTTCAATTTGTTATGATTTTTTGAAGTTTGGAAAAAATATTTGAATAAAATGGAGAATGTACATGAAATTATGGAGGGAAAGGCCAAAGTTGGGTTTAATTTGAAAAAGTGGTTTCAGAATGGATCGAACCTGGTTCATATTCAAAATAAGGCGCATGGCAAAATAAAATATGAAATGCTAACACTGGGAATTGAAGCGTGTTACGCATCCAAACGCAGGCGTTTCAGTTATGAGGTGGCGCTACAGTGGCGGTCAAAGGCTTATGTGGAAGCAGTCAACGAAGCCTGGGCCAACCAATTGGCCAACAGGCGCGCATGTGGCATCTGACTGGGACAAAGCCCTAGCGCTCCAACCAGAAGGAGGCGCTACAGTAGAGGGCGGCAAGGCAAGGGAGGAAACCACCGTCTCCTACCTTGAGACGGTGGTGAACAGTACCACACACATATTTTTTTTCCAGAAATTACAAATAGGTATACCATTGGAACCGTTATCACATGTAGATCATGAATCCATCACTATTTAGTCCTAATTCTTACTGTATAAAGCAAATCGACCAAAAACTCTTATGAACACCAAACTTTAAATCCACATAACTTTGTCAATATTGCACCATTTTTCATGTTCTTTATATCAGAATTTCCAGCATGAATAGATCTACAAGTCTATGTGCATAAAATAGAGGATTAGGAGATTCAAAATTTGCACCTTCTTGAAGCTCCAACAATGGCAGTAGTGAATTCTGGTGATTCAAGGCTTGGCACGTGTGTAGATCTACTCCTGAGTACTTGTTATGAAGCTTTAAGAATGAATTGAGGCTTGGAGAGGCTCAGATCTAGCTCAAACTTGAACTTCCATGTTTGTGTTCTTCCTTGGATTATGCATGAATTCTGGCCAAAATCAATGATCCAATGCTTGATCTACACTAAATCAATATCAGAGAACAAGAATATAGAAGAAAATCAATAGCTTATGTGAAGAAAATTTGAATTTAGATTGGGAGAAAATTTTGGAGGGAAAAAATTTTAGATCTAGAAATGATGAATAATGAACAATTCTGTTATGATTTACCTTATATATGCTCTACTAATCACATCCTAATTACAATTAGCCATGAATTAATTAGGATTAGGCAAAAATAAGGTGTATGACAAATTTTGGAAAATTGGTGGTGCCATGCCAATGTACACGTGAACAGTAGCAAATGCCCATGCAATTACACTTAAAATCATCTTGTGAACATGTTGGAATGGTTAAAAAGCTCATATGATGCACCAAATTCAAATTCATGATTTTCCCTCCAAAAATCACATGCAATGCCAAATGATCATATGATGAAATTTCATGCCATGTAATGAATGATTTGGAAAATATAGGTCATAAGGAGTAAAGTGCAAAAAGAGGCACTCAATTTGGAGCTTTGAGTCAAAAGTTATGGCCTTTTGAAGTTTCAAGCACACTTGGCAATGATTTGACCATATCTCCTCAACCATTCATCATAAATTCATGATCTTGGACTTTTTGGAAATGAGAGAGAGAGATCTTCAACTTTCATGTTGGACAAATATTCATTTGAAGCTTATTTGATGATGTAAGATCAAGTTGAATTTGGACCAAAAACTTTCCATTTTTGGAAACTTGAAATTACAGGTCAGTTTCCATTTTGGGAAACTTTTGCCATGACCTCAAATTCTTCAAGACATATATTTGTAATGACCAATGAACCCCCTTTGAACATGAATGAGATGTTGAAACTCATTTTTCCACCTCACAACCCTCAGTTGACTTTCTTTTGACTTTCTGGTTGATAGATGACTTAGAAGTGCTCTGATCAGCTTGAGCCTCAACCACTTGAGGAATTGGCTTCAAAATGAACCTTGGCTCATATAAACTCAATAGGATGATCATGTGATCCCACTCTCCATAGAATACCTCATCTCCTTGAAAATCACTGATTGGAAGAATGCAACTGATTAGGGTTGACCAGAGGTCAAAACCCTAATCCTAAGGAACCTGAGCATGAACAATGAACCCCTTACATATGACAATAACCATGATGATGATGATGTACCCTTGCAATCAAGATAATACTCAACCTCCTTGAGGAACCAATAAAACCCTAATTGAAGAGCAACCCTCAGATGATTGATCATCAATTCAATAAGACCCTCAGGCATGAATCTCTTAACCTCTCTATCTTCTGAGAAAGACTTAGAAGGATGACTTTCTTATTATCATATGATATGCAATATGCAAATGCCTAATGTCCTACAAAATGAAATGCAATATGCTAAACTAGTCCCAAGAAGAGGAGGGCAAATTTTGAGGTGTTACAGGTGGCAGCAGGCACGGTAGAGGTAACCACTTCTATAGTAACAGTCCTCGCGGGAGGAGTTGCAGGCGTTGGAGAAGCTTGGCTTTGAGCAGCAAGAACTGACTCCATCAGGGCAGTCAGTAGGGCAATCTGATCCTTCAGCTCTCTGTTCTCTTGCTTAAGGTGTTCCATAATTCTCTGATGATTGGCTCTGGTGTTGTACTGGTGAGTCAGCTTGGCTAAAGCACAGAGGAACACCAATCAGACACCTGGAAAAAACCTGCTTATGCAAATGATGCATGAAATGCAATGCTTGATTATTTTTTATTTCCAAGTAACTTACTATATCATTTGCAAATATATATATTAAATGGCAATTGCAACAATCTGATATGACCAAAAATCTCTTTTTATTTATATAAATCAGAAGGATTACACTGAGTACAATTTCAGAAACCAAAATAAAAAGATACAAGAGAAAAGGAGACTAGTCATCCTAAGGATCCCTAACAAGAGTGTCAGAAGATCTGGCTAAAGGCGCATACTTCCTTCGAATGCGACGGATCTCGGTCTCAGAAGAAGCCTTCGTCTGAGTCTTCTCGAGGACAAGCTGGTCAACAACTTTCTTCCAAGCAACGAAAGGCTGAGGCATGCTAGAAGATGAAACCTCTGGCTCTCTCTGTTTCTTTGTCACTCGGTCTTCAAGTAGCTCAATCAATGCATCCTTATCCTTAGGCTCCAATTGCAACTCTTCATGCTTCTTGCTCAAAGCATGGAAACGCTCTTCCCACATATCCCTCTCTTGCTTCATCCTGATGAGCGCGTCTTCCAACTCCTCTACATCTTGGTTAGGGAGAGTTAATGGCTCAACCACAACTATAGACATAAGTCTTTCACAAGGATAGGGCATCTTCAACTCCATAACTCTCTTCTTCACCCAAAGAGTGTAAGCTTCCAAAGCTACACAATTGTGCGGACCAAGCACGGATCTTCCTTTCCTATGCACATTATGCCAAGCATGCACAATCTTCTGCTTCAAATGTTGGAGATCTTTACCCTCTTGATAGAAAAGACCTTCTAACAACATGTTATTAGGTTTGTCTCTCAAGGGGGACCCAAGTTGACGACGAGCCAAAGCAGGGTTGTAGTTATTTCCTCCTTGTGTACCTATGAGAGACACATTAGAGAATTCACCACAACTACCAATAATCTCCAAACTGCTCAAAGATGGGTCATGCCAAACTATATCATCATTAGTGAGAGACATAAGTCTCTGAGACCACCTTAGACATTGTTTGTTCTCCATAAAAGCAAGCGTCTGAGGCAAGTGCGAAATAAACCACTTGTACAGAAGAGGAATGCAATAGACAATCATTCCACCACCCTTAGAATTCCTTAGATGCACAGAGAAATACATATCACCCGACAAAGTAGGCACAAGATTCCCAATCAAGAAAAGTCTAATGGCGTTAATATCGACAAAACCGTCAATGTTAGGGAACAAAGCTAATCCATAGATGAGCAACACAAAGATAGCTTCAAAAGCATCCATATTACCAGCTTAAGCAAAAGTGATAGCTTCCTTGATGAGGAAAACATATGACAATCCAAATAACCCTCCTTTCTTCACCCAATGAGCCTCTATCTCAGACTTCTTCAAGTGAAAAGCTTCAACAATAATACTAGATCGAGGAATCTCCTCCAATCCACTAAAAGGCACTCTACTAGAAACATGTATCCCCAAAAGATGAGAATACTCCTCCAAGGTAGGCACAAGCTGAAAATTTGGGAAAGTGAAACAATGGTAGATAAGATCATAGAACTGCACCAACACACTCAAGAGTCCTTCAACCATATCAGCAGACAAGATGGATAGAAGCTTCCAATGACGTTGTTTGAAGTCCAAGGGATTTAATACAAAAGATGCTAGCTTCCTTAACTCTTTCAAGTCGGGACATATTAAACTGTACTTCTTAGTCTTCCTTCATCCATAATCCATGGTCTGGAAATATTTGCAAATGATACCTTAGTTCCTTGAAATTTTGTGTGATGAATGTTATGATGCGCATGAATGCATGAATGCAACAATCACAAATAAGGGATCACACACAAGGCAAACAAAGGTCAAAGGATGAATCAAGTCATTGTCAAGATCAATCATCCATTTTGGTGGATTATGGTTTACACCTTATCAACACCCAAGTTCCATTGATATTGACAAGACTTGATTGGATCAACCAAGAATCAAGGGTTTGTTGCAAGTCACGAGCATGGAGTCTCGGTAAGAACCATCCCAAAGGAGTGAACTAAGGATAAAACCTGTAGATCATGTTCTCAAAAGTTCCCAGAGTCTTAATTCCATCTATCGGATATTACAGGTTAAGATGACTGACTCATCGACCCATAATATTCTCAAGAGAAACTCGTTTGAGTGTAGTATCGTGTAACAACTGTTATCAATTCTACACTTGAACAGTTTCCGCACTACGTCCTAAATAGGCCAAGATGGGTTAAAGGTTCTAAGGTCCTCAGCTTCTCGAACCCAATTGAAATAGTAATGCCTAACCATAAATACTTGTGTGACATTTCCAAATCCAAAGGAATCTCCACTGAGTGAATGGATCTCAAGCCAACTTGTTAAGGACTACTCCACACAAGTCGAACATGACTATACCATCCTCCTATCTTAATTGCACTCAAGTTCGAGTTAGAGCTTATCTCACCACTCAGAGATCACCAAGCACAGCAAGCAGATTATATCACACATACATATATATAAACATCACATATATACAAATATATTCACACAAAAAGTAGGCTAAACCCACGGGAGACTACTCCCCAGCAGAGTCGCCACTTAATTTTTGTAGCGGGAAATTCATGATCATCAAGCTATTGACAAGCTAGAGATCAAATAACAAGAGTTGCCACCACACTTTTATTGTTTCCAAGGGAAAAGGGAAAAGGTACGAACAAAACCCAAATAGTAAGAAGTTTTCAAATAAAAACTAATAAAAGTCAGAGATCACAGGTAAGGGGGTTGGTTACACAGAGGGAAGGTGTTAGCACCCAAAGTGTCCTAGGTACTCTTAGGGAGCCATTTTTGTGTGCATATGTATTTTGTACAAAGTGATGTTTACAAACAAATAGAATGGGGGGATGAGAAAATAATTCATTAGTTATATTTTTGTGTTTGACAAGACCTTCAGACTTGTGCCTACGTACCAACATAAAAATGAGGGATCAAAACCTCGTAGTTCGTGCTACAAATTTCAAAATGAGTGTATTGATTTTAACAAAATTAGGTTTGAAAGGCACAAAGGCCTAAAATGGCTTGAATGAGTTAGTTCTTTTTGGCTTTTTGAAAGTTTAAGTCAAGTATAGTTAAGTTTATTTACAAGTTTGATTTAAGAAAAGAAGTTTGAAAATGCAATGGCATAAGGCCAAAGTTTCTACCTTTTGCAAAAATGGTCAGGGTTTAGAATAAAAGTAGTTCACACAAAGAAGATTTTGAAAATTGGAGGAAGAGATTTTAAAATTAAAGAAATGGGGAGAAGATGAAGAGACTACCCTATGCATAAAAATTAAAAGTTTAGAGTTGAAAAGATCTGACCAAATGGGTACCAATCCAATAGACAAGTATGTCAATAGAAACCCAGAATTCCCTTGGAGTTTTAGAATCAAAAAACACAATGCACAATTATATTATCTTGAAGAGAAAGGCATCAAATAAATATGGCCTCATCCAAGCTTATCCATTTCATGATCTTCTTCAAAATAGCCCATGCAACAGATGAATTTCACAAGTCACAGGTTCAAAATAACAGCTTCACAATGATCATGTTGCAGATGAATCTTAGAGAGATCTTCAAAGATGTATCAAATGAATTTCAAATTGCAAGCACTTGGTTCTTCAACAAATTGGCATTGGCCAAGTCCATTAGCTTTGGGAGGTTGCCTAGATTCTAAGTCCATTTGCTCAAAATCAAACCAACAGTTTCAAAAGTTTTTTAGGGTTTTTGTTTTTATTATGTACATTAATGGTCAAAGACCATACAAACAAACAAAATAACATCAACAAAATATATATCACAATATGGTCCAAATGGACAAAGTGAAAATTACATCAACATAAACAATTAGCATGATATGTACAATGGCAAATGAAATAAAGTGCTAAAATTAAATTACATTAAAGTAAAAGCTTGAAATTAAAAGTTAGTAATTAGTAAGTTAGAAGTTAGTTTTGTTTTGCTTTTCATTTCAGGATATTCTTTGGAGAACACTCAACCCACTTATCACAAGCATGGAGCCTTGACCCAAAACATCTTCCAAAGGAAGGAAAAAAGGCCAAGTTTCCACACAATACCATGAAAGAGGGGAGACTTACAATCTCACTAACCAGAATGCTTATGCCTTTTGTATCACAAATTTAGCGCTATATTAAGCAAACGTAATTGGACTTATGTAGAAATCACAACTATTTGAGGTCGGGCAATAAACTTTTGGTGTTAGTGCATGTTGGAGACATAGTATTATGAACTATGCTCATGAAACATACCACACACAAAAAATATACAAAAGGTGTGGCCTAATCTCATCCATACTCATGTCAATTTTTCAATCAACTAGCATTAGGAGTTTGAGATGTCATAGGCCAAATGAAAATGAATGGATGAAGAAGGGGAATTAGATGAAGAGGGAAGGGAATGAATGAGATCACAAATTGGTCAAAGGAGGATTTTTACCAAATTAATATCATTCATTCATTTTGGGATATGGAACGTACATTCGATCAATCCCCTAAATCCAATGATATTAACTTAACAAAGTCAAATCAACTTTGACCAAGGCCCAACAACAAAAAGCAAACTCATACAAGTCAATAAAAATGGTCAACACAATTTAAATGACATTTATTCAATTAAAAACAATAAAATAGTGCATTTAATTCAAATATGTTTTGTCCAATTCCTAAAATCTCATCAGAACACCAAAGAAATGACCATTAGAAATTTTTTTATAATTTTTCGACATTTAAAGATATTTTTAAACAATTAAAAACAAATGCAAAATCAATTAATTCATGAAAAATATTAATAATGATCCATTTTTTTTAATTCAGAATATGAAAGAGAAAAATATTTGAATTTTTTGGTGAAAGTCCCATATTTTTTTGGATCAATATTAAATTTAATATGAATTATTGAAGAAAATGCAATTAAAATAAAATTTCAGAAATTCTAAATTACATGGACCATCAGATCTCCCTCATTAATTGAGGTGGCAGATCTGATGATCCAAAACGCGCGCTCCACATGTTCTCTAGTCAACCACGTTGTACCAATGGTATTTAAAACAAAAGCTCAAGATTAAAACGTGAGAGGAGGATCCTATGGTTCAGATGCAAGACACCTCATCGCCGGAGCCAGAGCTCCGGTCATCTTCTCTGGTGGCACTCACCGGACTGGTCAAGATGAACCATCACCAAAATAAAAAACAGGGACATGATCTTGAAGAAAAAATGGCACTGAGCTCGAATCTGACCTCCATTCATTCCAATTCCAAATATATTGAGAGATATATGGAATTGAAAATTGAGGTACATGAACTGAGTTACTTCGATTTGACCTCAAAGCAACTCAAACTTCTTGCCTACATTGGTAGGACATCAGACAACCAAAGAATCAATGGAATTGAGCAAGAATTTAAGAGAATCGAAGAGTTTAAAATTTCTGCAAATTACCTTCAATGGAGGTCTGAACTTGATGGATCTTGATCTTGCTTGCACTTGGACTCACTCTACTTGCTTGCAGGAAGAGAATGGAAAGGTTTAGAAGCAATGGATTCCTGGAGAATTGAATTCCAAAACAGTGGAGATTCAAGCTCAAATTCAAATAAATTTATCAGGTTTATCCTATGAGAGTGTAGGGTTTTCAATGGGGGATCAAAGTTGGCGCAATGGTGTGTGAATTTCTGAGCAATTGAAGCTCTATTTATAGCTGAATCATGTGATATTTGCACACTCACTTTCACTTTCCAAAATTTGCAAATGATGATGCAATGTTGCATGGGCGCGCATAGGCCCATGAAATGATAGCGGAAGGTCCAAATTTGAAGTTCAGATGCTTTGAAGTTAGCTTAGATTGCAACGCACTTGTACATTGATGCTTGAAGATTGATCCATGCCAAACGATATCAGCCTGTTTAAGCCATGCGCAGCCTATGCATTTTTTATCCAAAATGAATGAATTTGAGCTCTTTGGAAAGGTGAGATCAAGAGGAACAAGTTTGATGTTGAACACTTTTTCATTTGGAGCTTGGATAAATTTGAGGTGGAAGTTTGGAAAAATTTGACATATCAAAAATTTTCTAAGTGTCAAGCCATATGTCTCAATATTCCACCTTGCTTAACTTTTTATGGGAGCTTCAAATGAGAAACGTGTCTTCATCAAAGTTGTATCTATCTCAAATTCCTTAAAAATGGTCACCAATTTCATGTCATTTGGATTTGAAATGATAAAGTTATGCATTTTTGAAATTTCGAAAAATCACTTGATCAATGGTATAGGTCAAAAGTGACCTATAATGTAGCCTCATATCACATGCTCAAAAAAGTTGAATTAGCTCCCACTCCAAACATAAAAGTTTAAGTAGACACACTGAATTTGATTGTGAAACTTGGGAATCTTTCATCTCATAAAAATTGAGCAAGTTATGGCCTTGGGAAGTTGACTTTCAAATTAGGGTTTAGACAAAATGACCTATAATGTTTCAACATAGAAAGTGATTTTCCAAGAAAAACTAGCTCTAGGTCTCAACATTAAAGTTGTTTGTAATGTCATGTATAGTGAATTTTCTCTTGGAATAATTTTCTTATGGTGAAAATTGTAGGAGATAGGGTCTAGGGAGACCCAGTTTTGATCAGATGAATCCATCTGGCCAACCACCACCAACCAACTTGCTAATTTCCAATTCTCTTGATTTTCTTGGCTCATGATAGATAATATATGCATAAGATGATGAAATCTGAAGTTTCCCTTAAGAAATTTGATCAATTGGTGAGATAGCTTGTTGGAGAAGTTACTCAAGATACCTAGGAAAACTAGGGTTTCCAAGGCAAATCACCCTCAAAATCTTGAAGAAAACTTGATCAATTTAACATGTAGAGATCATTGGGACTCAGATATGATGTTTATAACCATTCTTGAGTCAATTATTGGTTGTGCTCTTTGTCATGAGGGTCTCAACCCCTAGATGTGATCTTGATGAATCAATGAGATCATGTCCTCCCTACAAAAGAGTTAGGCAAATGCAAAGACATATGTTTGGTATATTGGTTAGTGAAATGATAAAATACAAGTATGATATAATCACAAAGTGCTTAGTAATCTCTCCCAAAACAAACCCAATGAAAGGGGTAAGGAGGATGCCAAGGTATGATCCCAAGCTAATGCTTATGATGAAATTGCATGAGGGATCTTAGGGTCAAAATTGGGGTCTTACACTCTCATGTTTGATATTTCGATGTTTTAAGGAGATTTCACTTATGAGTTTGATTGTGCCATAAAGTGCATTTGAAGTTTAAATGATTTAGTTAATGCATGCTTTATTATGTGAAATTTCACAACGATAATACCCTAAGTGAAGGTGAGCATGCGATGATACCCTAAGTGAAGGTGTTGATTGTTGTTTTTATTTGATAAAGTGTTACATGGCATGTATGTTTTGAAAAGATAATGTGTGACATCCTATTTGATTGTGTGAATACTCTAATTTTATTGTATAATTATGAGCGGGGAAAATATGATGTTACCTTTCTTATGGCCAAACATATATCAAGATGTAAAAAACTTTGTTAAACATTATTCAACATGTCAACACAATAAATAACAACCACAAAAAAGGGACTACTACAACCAATACCAATTCCTAATCAAGTTTAGAAAGAACTTACCATAGATTTCATTACACATCTCCCTAATTTGTTAAGCCATATGGTGATTTCGGTGATATGTGACTGAATCTCAAAGTACACCTATTTTGTAGCTTTACCCATAATGTTTTTCACTGCTGACCTTTCCTCACGCTTCTTGATTGAAATATTTTACCTGCACAAATTTCTAAAGTCCATATATTCATATCGATGTCCACTTTTCCTGATAAACTTCTAGAAAGAGTTTTTTAAGCAACATGGAACAACACTTAATTACAACACAACATATCATCCAGAAATGGATGAACAAACTGAAGTTGTTAATAGAACCCTGAAGAATTACCCCATATATTTTTCTAGTGATCACCCTCGACATTGTACAAGTTCTTGCACTTGGTTGAGTTTTGGTACAACACTTTGTTTCATTCAGAAATACAAATGACACCTTTTGTAGCACTGATGACAATTCTAGCAAGTGTACTAGTTTCATTAAAGTGATAAAATAATTCGTCTCCATAGGGATTGTAAATTTAAACAAGTTAATTATAATGCGAATTAAAAGTATATCAACCTGGGGGTTTTGATTTTATCTGGTTCAAAAAGATCCTCTCCACGAGGATTGTAACTTAACAACGTAATTATTGCAAAATAAAATAATAACAACAGGAGGGGGGGGGGTGATTTTATTTGGTTACAAAACAAAAACTAGAAAAATAAGAGAATAAAATTCAAGACGAGAAAAGCAATTAGGTATTTTATATCGAATCCCCTTATTATACCTTTTGATAAACTGTTGTTTATCGTTGAATTCGGTAAACAAGCGTCACTTTTCCAAAAATACAAAATAGTTTGGTTACTCACATGATCGACTAGATTGATCCTATGACATGTGCTCTTGTTAATCTTAAGTCTTATAAAGGATGAACATTTCGACAATGTTCTTGACTTAAAAACAACGTTCAAAAGTAAAAAAAGGCAACAATGTAAAGAAACAGTGTAAAGGAGGCTTTGAATTAAACTGGAAATAAAGATAAATGACTTCGACAATGTAAAGGACTTTATATAAAAAATATAACAATATGGTGATCACACGTACATTCTCAATTACTCGTTTCTCAACACACACAGATACTTAGAGTGAGTTTAAGTTTTTGTATACGATGGAACACACTGAATCCTAAACACTAAGACTCCTATTTATACTAGTTTTAAATAACTGTAATAAACGGTCTCTTCTTCAGAAGATGACACATTTTTGTCTGCATGTACTTCATCATCCACAACTTCCGACGTGTTTTCTCAAAGAATCGGATAAGGCCAAAAAACAGTTGCAAGAATCATTTGAATTCACGTCTCGTCGAAGACACCCAAATCGAAATGCTCTTGTCGAATTGCAGGCTGAACCCAATTTGTTTCTAAGTCCCAAACCAACATTTCCCTCTATGCAAGGGATTCCTTCTACCAAAACTCCCTATGTCGAAAAAATCAAATTTATGTATTCTTTTCAGAATATTTTCCCTTGGTCTTTATATTTTATCTCAAACATTTTCTTACGTCAAATTTCCAGCTAACGAATTCCCCCAAAAAAATATCATTTTCGACTTAATGAAGAAAAAAACATTTTTTGAGAATGATTCAACTCAGCAGCATCTTTTACTGCTATGACATCATGGTTATCATGACCACTTTCTCAAAACGTCTTATTAGAACATATGCATAATCCACTTTAATTATCACGCTCATATTTCCTAGGAGATCTTGGGTCACGCCAACTGCTACCATCCACTCAATCTCCCTTCAATCGAACACGTGTCCCATGATTTCCATCACTAATTAATGCTCAGAAATGAAACGTTTCTTCTTCAACTTCACTGTAAATAATCTCTTTCACCTTCTTTTCCACTTCTTCATCTTTCCTGAATCTCCCACACTCCCAAGTAAGAAAAACTCTTCATCTTTCTCACTTTCAAAACCCATATTTTCTTCCAAAACATCTTCATCAATGGAGTCAACAGCAAAAAGCTCCAAAGATCCCAAGAAGAAAACATTTCTTGCCCCAGTCCACAGGATCCTTGGCCCAACAGTAATGGGAAACCAACAATATATCCCAAAACCTCCTCTTGAAGAGGAAAAACACCGTATTTACCAATCTTAAGTACTGATCCCAATTTCTATCTTCGGTAAAAAAACATGCAATTTTAGGCCCTTTTCCAGATATGAGTATTAATCCTGCAAAATTGAAAGAATTTTTTCCAACATACCATCGTAATAAATCCATAGTTAGCAAGAAGAGAACTAGGGTTAACACTGAGGTCAGTGATAAACCAGCCATAACTTCGACTGAGCTTATAGAAAGCCCCATAAATATAGACTACATGAATAACTTTAGGGTATTTTTCTCTTGTCCTTTATTTAAAGACCCCAAAGACTACTTGGCTTGGTTAGCTAAAGTAGAGAAAAAGAAATCCCAAGTTTGGAAGAATATGGGGATCTTCGACATAATTCAACTGTCTAAGGTTGGCCCAAGATACAACCAAGCCATGTTAATAACAACTTTATATTTCTGGGATATCACCCATTACACTTTCCTACTTCCTTGTGGGATGATGATCCACACACTCTTTGATGTATCCACAATCACCGGTCTTCGACCAACGGGGGAAACCTATGGACCTAATTTCATGGTTGAATACACTATTGGCTTCGATGGTAGTCAATCCACTTTCATTAACTACATTGTAGACTATCATCAAAGATACTGAGGAAGTCTCTGATGCAGAACACGTTGCATTTCTTGCATTCTGGCTATCCAGATGGGGATACGCCACGTCGAACAAGCCCAAACTCCGGAGAAAGAGATTAACACTCTGGCCTCCAACAAATCTATGTTCGAACGTTGCTTGGGGCTTTCGAACTCAAAGTACAAGCACATGAAGGTTGCACTTCCTTTCTAATCATCTTGTTGCATTTGTTGAACATTATGCTTTGATTGGTGAATTTATGGTGTATTGACTTTAGCCATTTTTTTGGCATTCTGCAATGACTTAAGCCATTTGGCATTTTACCTTAATTACCATCTTGTATTTGATTCTGCATATGAATTATTTTTTCGATACTTTAATTTCTCAAAGTGCGAGCCTACATTTTTTCAAATATTTCCCGTTTAGTCTCAGGATTCTTCGATCCTCAGCTAACTCCTCTATTTCACATGCACCATTAGAAAAAACTTGGACAGTTTGGAAAGGGCCTTCCCACTTTGGGGACCATTTATCCAATGCCCTATCCTTTCGATCCATAGGTAAAATAACATTCCACACTAAATCTCAAGTGGAAAATGACTTGATCTTAACCTTTCTGTTGTATGGTTTTTCTACTCTCTTTTTCTGCCTTTCCAATAATTCTAAGGCATTTAAACTTTCTTCATATGAATCAACTAGTTCGTCTAACATCATGTTCCAATAGGCTTCAGATGGGATTTCGTTTTGCTTTTGAATCCTGGTTGACTGGAGACAGATTTTGAATGGTAATACTACATCGTACCTATAATTCAATTGAAATGGCGTAGCATTTGTGGCCTCTTTAGGGGAAGTTCGACAAACCCACAAAATCTGGTCCAATGTCTTGTGCCAATTCCTTGGCTTTTTCCCCATATGTTTCTTTATGAGTCCAATTACTATCTTATTTGCTGCCTCTACTTAGACATTTGCTTGAGCATAATGAGGCATAGATGTTAACGTCCTGAATCTTACTTCCTTAGAAAAGTCTTGGACCTTTCGACCAGTAAAAATTGATCCTTGATCAATTACGATGGTGTTTGGGATCCCAAACCTATAAATTATGTGCCTTTTGATAAACTCGATCACTGCTTCTTGATCAACATTCACCAAAGGTATAACCTCAATCCACTTAGTAAAGTAATCGATACCCACTAGGATGTATCTTTGACATTTAGAAGATGTTGGTTGAATCTCCCCAACTAGATCTAATACCAACCCTTGAAAGGCTAAGGCTTCACAATAGAGTGAAATTCGCTTGCTGGTATATGTTGGATACCTGCATGTATCTGGCATTCCTGGCATCCTTTGGCGAATTCAATACAATCTTTCAGCATAGTAGGCCAATACATCCCTTGTCGGAACAAAAGCCATTTCATCTTGTGACCTACTTGGTGTGTTCCATATTCCCCACTATGGACTTTAGAAAGAGCTAAGTATGCCTCAGACTCACTAAGGCATTTGAGTAAGACCCCCTCAGGTGTCTTTTTGAATAATTCATTCCCCATAAGGGTATAACTTAGAGAACAATACATGACCTTTCATTCTAAAGATGTTGTTGGATTTTATAAGTACTCTACTATTGGTTTTTTCCAATCTTTATCTGTCAAACTGTCTATGGTCAATATCTTAAAGTTCTCTTCATCTGCATAACCTAGCTTCGTTGCTTCCAAATCTTCCTCGAACTTCGATTGCATCTTCTAATTTTTTCTTCTAAGTTTTGTATCCAGAAGCAATTTAAGCCAAGTCGTTTGCTTCTTGGTTCTTAAGTCGAGGAATGTGTTTAAAACTTACCATTTCGAATCTTCGTAATAGTCTATTTGCTATTACAAAGTACATTATTAGGTTTTCTTTGACACATTTGTACTCCTTTGTCATTTGCTTTATGACTAACTCAGAGTCACTCATTATTTCGACTCTAGTTGCCCCCCAATTTCAACAAGATTTCAAGTCCGACTATCAATGCCTTGTATTCAGCCTCGTTGTTCGAGCAAAGACCTTCAATCTTATACTTGAATTTTATTAGAATTCTATTAGGAGAAATAATCAAAACTCCAACACCTTTTCCATCCATGTGACTAGAACCATCAAAATATAATTTCCAAGGTTCAAACTCCAGATAGTTTTGGGGGTTTTCAACTACAGAGTGGTCGGCTATAATGTTTGCAACCACCTACCCCTTTGTAGCCTTTAAAGGCATATAAATTAGGAAATACTCAGTCAAAGCAAGTGCATATTTTCCAATTTGACTGTGCAAAATTGGCTTAGATAACATGTGTTTAAGAATATCAAAGTGAGACGAAACATAAACATTAGCCGATTTTATATAATGCTCCAACTTTGTACAAGAGAAATACAAACATAAACATAATTTTTCAATCATACTATATCTAGTTTCTACATCGTTTAGAACTCGACTAAGGTAGTAAATGGCCCTTTCGATACCATTTTCATCCTCTTGAGCAACCGTGCTCCCTAAAGTTAGATCAGACGCATAAATGTACAACCTCATACTTTTATTCCTACAGGGAGGTGACAGAACTAGAGGGTGAACAAGATAGTCTTTGATATTTTCTAAAGCTTCCTTATGCACTTGCCCCCATTCGGTACCTTACTTCTTTAGTCGAAGTAGAGGAGAGACGGCTTGAGTATTTCCACTTAAATTCAGATGAACCTCCTTAAGAAGTTGACCTTTCCTAGTAGAGATTGTAGTTCCTTGTTTGTTGATAGCGTTTTCGCTTCCATAATGGCCTTTGTCTTATTTTGGTTGATTTCGATTCCCTTTTTATGGACCACAAAGCCTAAAAAATCCCCTGCCTGCACACATAATGCATATTTGAGAGGATTCATCTTGAGACCATGCTTACTCATCCTTTTGGCCACAGGCATTGGATATTCATCCTTTGAGGTTGCATCATTCAGGTCTCTGAAGTCAATGCAAGCCCTAAAACTCCCATTTTTCTTAATGACAGGGACTATGTTACCAATCCATTCGACATACCTTGTTGTGCGGATGAAATTACATTTTGAGGAGCCTTTCGACTTCTTCCTTGATTTTTGACAAGATCTCTGGTGCAAATGTCGTTGGAGTTTGTTTGGTTGGCTTCCTTCCAGGCTTAATGGGTAGCTTTAGTTCGACCAATTCTCTACTTAATCCAGGCATCTCTTTGAAATCCCAGGAAAATCAATCTTTGCCCTGCTTGAGTAGTTGGATAACTTCGACTTTGAGTTCTGGGCCAAGGTTCGCACTTATATATGTTGGCCTCTTGATTGTTCCTTCCCCCAACTCGATCTCTTCCACATGATCATGTACTAGTATTTTTATATTAGGTACCAGCGGGTCTCTCTCGAATTCCAAAGGCTCGTCATCGTAAATGGCGTCGAGCATGTGGCCTTGCACTTCGTCGTGACTCTTATCAGGTGGCTCTGGTTCAAAATCTTTCCCAAACCCCTCGAGGTGCACTTCGGTCTTGTTGGCTTCGACAACCATATATTTAACTTTGGCCTCTAAGGCCGCTTTTAGTATGTTTTCGTCTATACAAGCCAAAATCCTTTCCAAGGTATTGGAGTAAGACATAATCATCGTCTTCCTCCCCCCAACCAGTTGGGTGCAAGTATAGGGAACAAAACGCCTCATCATTAGGCGTAAAGTCAACTCCTGCAGGCGCACATGGCATTATGTTCGCTAAGTGTTTGTTGAAATGTCACTTGTCTACGAGGTTAACCTCAATCATATAGTAGCTTTGGTCAGCCTCTATGTTCTCCACCATTCCATCATTTCTCCATATCAAAATTCGTTGATGGAGAGAAGAGGGGACTGCTCCCACGCCATGGATCCACTCACGGCCCAAAAGTAAATTGTAGTTGGCTTTCAATGCGATAACCATGAACATTATTGGCTTTGTGATAGTTCCAACTGTGAGATCCACTTGAATCACTCCCATGGTGGTGTCAACCTTTCCTTCGTAGTTTGACAGTACCATGTTGTGAGGTTTGGTATCAGTGTCATCCTTTCCTATTTTCTTCAGCATGAAATGCGACATCAGATTAACTGTCGCTCCGCCGTCCACTAGGATTTTATTTATTCCAACATTTTCCACTTTACCCCTAATAAATAGAGGTTTCAAGTGGTTTTTCATGGCTCCGTATGTCATTTCAAAAAAGGCATTCTTCTCTTTGACACAGCTATTGTTCATTACATAATAGCATATTGGCATGTGTCTGGCCATCTCTGCCTTAGTGGTGTCCTTAGGTTCTTCGACCTCTATCACCTGATCGTATTCTCTCGGTAACATCGGAGCCACGTTACAAGTTATGTCTAACGAAGGCTCCGAGTCAGTGTCGAAGTTGTCCGTTAGCATGTCATCTTCCGCCTTTTGCAGTAGAGACTTATCATCCGACTCCCCTTTTCGAGAGGAAAAAAGCTTCCTTCTCACTAGTTTCTTCCCTTCATCTCTATCATGCTTGAGAGGCATATTACTGCTAGATTTTGCATTTTCCCTCTCCGCGGCTTCCCTTTCTGCTTTCCTCCTCCGCTGTTGCCTCCACCATTGAGACCATGACATGAGGTTTGTACCCTTGTAGTTCTCAGAATGGTGGGCTTGTTATTTTGAGGCTTAGAACTCCTTATGATAGGCTATCGAAGAGCCTCTTTCGATCTCGAAGTTCTGCCATTTCCTCTGGCCTTGTCCTCCTTTCTCTGCAGGTTTTACCCACTTCCATCTTAGGGCATAAACAGTTGGATTAAAAGTGGTTGACCTATTGGCATGGAGACCTGGCCCTCCTTGCTACTGCCTTTAAGGGATTCCCCTCATGTCGAAGGTGTAGCGGTTGTGGGTATCCCTCAAGTTCTTGTTGTTGCTGGCGATTCAAACCCTTTCGATATTCTCTGTCTCTTTTCTGTCGAAGATATAACTGCACATGAGGCACAATATTACATCATATCTCTTTCGCTGGCAGCGGTAGAGAAATTCAAGCAGGCCTTCATCATTTTTGGGATAGGCCACTTTGACCTTTTTTTTCATCTTGCTCTAGGCTTTGTTCATCAGCCTCCACTTTCGTCCCTTAGCCTATTTCGACCATGTTCACCTCTAGAATGGCACCATTAGTGATCTCCAATTTTTCCAATTTGTTTATAAGGCCCTTGGTGAACTCAATCATACTGTTTCCTTACATGAAACCCTAAGTGATTTCTTACTTGAAACCCTCAGTGGTTTCTTGCTTGAAACCCTTAGTGGTTTCAAACATCATGGCATTTTTTGTCATGGACTTCAGATACTTCCACCATGTTGACAACATATGACTCAGTATAGTGGGCATCTTCCACCTGCAATGGGTCCGAGTCAATCTTCTTTTGTGACTTCATTCTGTCCCCGAACTTCAATCTTCCATCCCTAATTGCGTTTTACACAAGATCTATGAAAAGAAAACATTGTGAGGTCTTATGGGCCAAAAAACTATGATATTTGCAAAAACCTCTATTCTTTTGTTGTTCTAAAGGAGGTATCTTAGCGCCAGGAGGCATTATCGTTTGACCATCTTTGACTAATAAATAAAAAAATTCGTCACATTTAGTGACTTTGAAGGTATATATTTTCTTGGGGAACTTATCATTCTTTTCGGGTTCGATAGGATTTTTCCCATTCGAAGGTGCAAGGAACTTGCAGGAATAAGGTGGTCCTTATTTTAATTCAGCGAGATCGATCTCGCTTTCGTCGAAATCTAAAAAATCACCATGTGTCTCTTGATCATCTCTATCTAATTCGACACAGGCTTCTCTTTCTCTTCTATTATTCTTATTTGCCCTAGATTTTTCAGCCTTCAGGCGTTCTACTTGTCAAACTCTATCATCCAATTGGGACATATCCCTCAAGTATTAGGTTTCCAATTTCTTTATGATGGAATAATCTAAACCACCAGCGGCCATTTTTACTAACTCGTGCTCAGGCACTTGTGTAAAACACCTTGTTTTAGCAAACTGAACATATTAAGACATTCGTTTATTGGCTCAATGAATTTACGCTTAATGTTATCCAATTACTTCAGACTAATCTTCGACTGCCCCATGTAAAATTGTTCATGGAACAATCTTTCCAAATGAGTCCAATTGTGAATCAAACTTGCTGGGAGCATCGCGAACCATGTAAAGGCATTCTTAGTGAGGGAACTAGGGACGTACTTTACTTTCAGATTCTCATTATTTACGATATCTCCTGCCTCGATGAGGTACCTTGCCACATGTTCGATAGTAGATTCGCTAGTGTCTGTAAGACCCCAATTTGACCCTAAGATCCCTCATACAATTTCATCATATGCATTGGCATTGGGATCATACCTTGGAATCCTCCTTACCCCTCTTTCATTGGGTTTCCTCTGGGGGAGATCACCAAGCACTATGTGATTGTATCATACTTGTATATCATCATTTTACTAACCAAAATACCAAAAATATGTTTTTGCATTTGCCTAACTCTTTTGTAGGTAGAGCATGATCATCATTGATCTATCAAGTTCATATCTAGGGTTTAAGACCATCATTGCTAAAGAGCACAACCAAGGATTGATTCACAATGTCTCAAAGCATCATATATAAGTCCCAATGATCTTTACATGATATATTGATCAAGCATTCTTCAAGAATTTGAAGGTGATTTGCCTTGGAAACCCTAGTTTGACGAGGTACCTTAAGTAACTTCTCCAACAAGCTATCTCACCAATTGATCAAATTTCTCAAGGGGCATTTCAAAATTCATCATCTTATGCATATATGATCTACGATGAGCCTATAAAGTCAAGAGAATTGGAAGTTAGTAAGTTGGTTGATGGTGGTTGACCAGATGAATTCATTTGATCAAAGTTGGGTCTCCCTAGACCCTATCTCCTACACTTTTCACCATATGAAAATGATTCTAAGATAAAGGTTACTCTAAATGACATTCCAAACAACTTCCATGTTGAAGTCTAGAGCCAATTTTGCTTGGAAAGTCATTTTACATGTTGAAACATTATAGGTCATTTTGTCTAAACCCTAATTTGAAAGTCAACTTACCAAGACCATAATTTGATCAATTTTTATGAGATGAAAGATTTCCAAGTTTCACAATCAAATTCAATATGTCTACTTCAACTTTTATGTTAAGAGTGAGAGCTAAATCAACTTTTATGAGCATGTGATATGAGGATACATTATAGGTCATTTTTGCCCTATACCATTGAACAAGTGATTTTCCTCAACTTCAAAATGCATAACTCTATCATTCTAAATCCAAATGACATGAAATTGGTGACCATTTTAAAGGTTTTTGAAAGAGATACAACTTTGATAAAGACATGTTTCTCATTTGGAGCTCACATAAAAAGTTAAGCAAGGTGGAATATTAAGATATATGACTTAACACTTAGAAAATTTTTTAACTTGTTGAAATTTACAAACTTCCACCTTAAAATTCACTATGATCCATGTCCCAAATTGAATAGTGTTTAACATCAAAGTTGTTCCCCTTGATCTAAGCTTTCTAAAGAGTCATTTTTCATGCATTTTGGATGAGGTTTGTTAGGGCTGCGGATGATCTTAACAGGTCTGCATCAAGTGGAAAAATCAAATGTCCAAAACTCCATTCCACATTGCCTTGCCATTCAAGCATCATTTGAACTTCAGTACAGTTGCAATTGGATCAAAATAGATTGCTTCATGGGCCTGCACACGCCCATGCAAGCTTGTGCATCACATTGTTAAATTGAGCAAATTTTCAAGTGTGCAATTATCAATCCCAAATGCTATAAATACAAGGCCTCTGAGCTCATTTCAAATACACCTTGTGCGCCAGCTTTGCCCCCCAATTGAAACCCTCACAATTCAAAGGAAAACCTGAGAATTTTCAACTTAAAAATTGAGTTTGAATCTCACTGTTTGGAGATTCAAAAACTCCAGGATCCAAAGCTTTGTTCCATTGCCAAACAACTTCTGCAAGCTCCTCGAGTGTGATCAAGTCAAGTTTGAAGCAAGCAAGATCCAGTTCTGTACAACATTGAAGGTAATTTTCAGAAATCTTCTTCTCTTCGATTCTCACTCAATTCTCATTCGTTCTCTTGGATCTTTGGTTGTCCGAAGTCCTACCAATGTAGGCAAGAAGATTGAGTTGCTTTGAGGTCAAATCGAAGCAACTCAGTTGACACACCTCAAAATTCAACTCCTCATATCTTTCTATATATGTGGAGTTAGTTAAAATTGAGGTCAGATTCGTGCTCTACGCCATTTTTTCTTTCAGATCATGTCCTCTTTTTTCATTTATGTGATGGTGATGACTGAACCAGTCCGATGAGCCTCGCATGAGAAGGTGGCCGGAGTTCCAGCGCCGGTGGTGTATTGGACAGGTTTTGAACCATTGATCTCATTTGAAATGTTTTAATCTCACACGTTGGTTCTGATTACCATTGGTGTGGCACGCTAACTCAAGTGTACCATGGAGCGCTCATTTTCATCCACTTGATCTGCCACCTCAATTAATGAGGGAGATCAAGTGGTCCATATTTTTTTTGATTATTTGAATTTCATTTAATTTGTTTTATTTTCATTAATTCATATTAATTTTAATATTGATCCAAAACATATGAGAGTTTCACCAAAAAAATTTAAATAAAATCATCTTTCATATTTTGAATTAAAATTATTTTTTGGATCATTATTAATATTTTTCATGATTTAATTGATTTTGTGAATATTTTTAATTGTTTAAAAATACTTTTAAGTTTCCAAAAATTCTGAAATTTTTTATACAAGGTCCTTTGACCTTGTTTGACCTATGATAAATCTCATGGCCATTTCTTTGGTGTTTTGATGAGATTTTAGGAATTCGACAAACCATATTTAATTAAATGCATTATTTTTAGTATTTTTAAATTGAATAAATGCCAAATAATTGTGTTGAGCCATTTTAATTGTTTGTATGAGTTTAACTTGTGTTGTTAGACCTTGGTCAAGGTTGATTTGACTTTGCTAGGTTAAGATCATTGGATTTAAGGGATTGATGAAATGTACATTCCATCTCCCAAAATGAATGAATGATCTTAATTTGGTAAAAGTCCTCCTTTGTCCAATTTGAGTTTTGATTTATTCCCCTCCCTATTCATGTAATTCTCTTTCTTTATGCATCCATTTCACTTGGCATATAATATCTCAATGTCCTAAGTCTAGTTGATTGAAAAATCAACATAAGTATGGATGGGATTAGGCCACCTCTTTTGCATATTCTTTTTGTGTGTGGTATATTTCATGAGCATAGTCCATTATACTATGTTTCTAACATGCATTAACTCTGAAGTTCTATTGCCCAACCTCAAATAGTTGTGACTTCTACATAAGTCCAATTACGATTGCTTAACATAGCGCTAAATTTTTGACACAAAAAGGCATATCATTCTAGTTAGTGAGATTGTAAGTCACCCCTCTTTCATGGTATTGTGTGGAAACTTGGCCTTTTTTCCTTCCTTTGGAAGATGTCCTGGTTCAAGGATCCATGCTTGTGATAAGTGGGTTGAGTGTTCTCCAAAGAATGACTTAAAAAATAAAAAAAAAAGCAAAAGCAATACTAACTTCTAATTCATTAACAACTAACATTTAATTTCAAGCCATTTACTTTAAATGCCCTTTAATTTCAAGCTCTATTCATTTGCCATTATTCATACCATTCTAATTGTTTATATTAATGCCATTTTAACTTTGTCCACTTGGACCATATTGTGTGATATATCTTGTTTGTGCATATTTTGTTTGCTTGTGTGGCCTTTGACCATTAATGTACATAATAAGAACAAAAACCCTAAAAAACTATTGTGTGGACTGTTGGTTTGATCTTGGACAATTGGACTTAGAATTTAGACAACATCCCTATGCAAAAGGACTTGGCCAATGCCAACTTTCATGTAACCAAGTGCTTGCAATTTGAAACTTCATTTGATACATCATTGAAGATCCATCTGAGTTCATCTACAACATGATCATTGTGAAGTTATTATTTTGAACCTTGACTTGTGGAATTCATCTGCTACATAGGCCAATTTGAAGAAGATTATGGAGTGTCTAAAGCTTGGATGTGGCTATATTTATTTGATGCCTTGCTCTTCAAGTTAATATGTTATGCATTGCTTGTTGCTTGATTCTAATGTCCAAGGGAATTTGGGTTTCTATATGGCATTCTTGCCTATTGGATCGTAGCCCATTGGTCAGATCTTTTTAACTCTTAACTTTTAAGTTTATGCTTAGGATTAGTCTCTTCATCTCCTCCCCATTTCTTTAATTTCAAAACTCTCCCTCCTTTTAAAAACCTCTATGTTTGTACTTGTATTTTTCCTAAACTTAGACCATTTTGCAAACTAGAAACTTTGGCCTTATGCCATTGCATTTTCAAACTTCTTTTCTTAAATCAAACTTGTAATTAAACTTAACTATACTTGACTTAAAATTTTCAAAAGCCAAAAAGAACTAACTCATTCAAACCATTTTCTAGGCCTTTGTGCCTTTCAAACCTAATTTTTGTTAAAAGCAATGCATCCATTTTGAATTTTGTATCACGAACTACGAGGTTTTGATCCCTCATTCTTATGTTGGTACGTAGGCACAAGTCTGAAGGTCTTGTCAAACACAAAAATATAATCAATGAATTCTTTTCTCATCCCCCCATTCTATTTGTTTGTAAACATCACTTTGTACAAAATACATATGCACACAAGAAAGGGCTCCCTAGGAGTACCTAGGATACTTTGTAATATGTGATGTATGTATATTTGTGTGATATAATCTCCTTGTTGTGCTTGGTGATCTCTGAGTGGTGAGATAAGTTCTAACCCGAACTTGAGTGCAATTAAGATAGGAGGATGGTGTAGTCATGTTCGACTTGTGTGGATTAGTCCTTAACAAGTTGGCTTGAGATCCATCTGCGCAGTGGAAACCCTTTTGGATTTGGAAATGTCGCATAAGTATTTGTGGTTAGGCATTGCTATCTCTAATTTGGGTCCTAGATGCTGAGAACCGTAGAACATTTAACCCCTCTTAGCCTATTTAGGACGTAGGGCGGAGACTATTCAAGTGTAGACTTGATAACAATTGTTACGCGATACTACACTCAGACGAGTTTCTCTTGAGAATATTATGGGTCGATGAGTCAGTCATCTTAACCTGTAATATCCGATAGATGAAATTAAGACTCTGGGAACTTTTTAGAACATGATCTACAGGTTTTATCCTTAGTTCACTCCTTTGGGATGGTTCTTACCCAAATTCCATGCTCGTGATTTACAACAAACCCTTGATTCTTGGTTGATCCAATCAAGTCTTGTCAATATCAATGGAACTTGAGTGTTGATAAGGTGAGAACCATAATCCACCAAAATGGATGATTGATCTTGACAATGACTTGATTCATCCCTTGACCTTTGTTTGCTTGCCTTGTGTGTGATCCCTTATTTGTGATTGTTGCATTCATGCATTCATGCACATCATAACATTCATCACCTGAAAATTTCAAGGAACTGAGGTATTATTTGCAAATATTTTCAGACCATGGATTATGGACGAAGGAACACTAAGAAGTACAGTTTCAGATGTCCTGACTTGAAAAAGTCAAGGAAGCTAGCATCTTTTGTATTATCCCTTGGACTTCAAACAACGTCATGGGAAGCTTCTGTCTATCTTATCTGCTGATGTAGTTGAAGGACTTTTGAGTGTGTTAGTGCAGTTCTATGATCCTCCCTACCGTTGCTTCACTTTTCTGGATTATCAAGTTGTGTCTACGTTAGAGGAGTATGCCCATCTCTTGGGAATACTTGTTTCTAGCAAGGTACCGTTTAGTGGGTTGGAAGAGATTCCAAGATCTCATCTTATTGCTGAAGCTCTTCACTTGAAGAAGTCTGAGATAGAGGATCATTGGGTGAAGAAAAGAGGATTGTTTGGGTTGCCATCTGATTTCCTCATTGTAGCGGGGTATTCGTTACCATTAGAGATATTTCCTCATTCTTAGAAGATCCCCAATGTATCTTGTATCTTTCACCTTGGATGAACATGACAATGGTTCTTCAAGTTGAATTCTCATAGGATCCTCTAGCACAAAAGCACACACACATCAAAGAGTCTTATGAAGCAAATCAAGAATGGACAAGAGTGAGTTTAGAGGTTTGGTCCTTTCTAATCCATATTCAACATTAAGGTCCTTTTACTCCAATTTGCATAGAGAATGTCCTAGAAACTAAGTCCATTTGTCCATTTCTTGTTATTTGGTCCACAACAATCAAAACAAAACAAAAGCACAATAATATATACACAATTATGTGCTCAAGTAAGCAAAAGGCAAACTGCATTAACATAAACATGTGCTCAAGTGAGCAAAGGGAAAAGCAAATGAGTAATATGTACAAGAATAGTAAATTGCATAAATGTAAAGAGCAAGAATTAAATGTTAATGGTTAATGGTTAGTGTTAGTAGTTAGTGTTTCATAAGGCAAATTTAGCGCTATGTTAAGCAATCATAATTGGACTTATGTAGAAGTCACAACTATCTGAGGCCGGTCAATAATAATGTAGGCAACAACACAAGTTAGAGGTCTTGATTAGTGAATCAAACTCCAACAACTTGCCATGCCAAAAAAGAAGATGAGAAATTATCTTGTATTGATTTAGGTCCTTTGCATGATTTAGGAAGCAATCTATCCTTAATGCAAAGCCATTCACTTGATCCATGATCAAGATGAATTAGATTTGAATCAAGGAAGATTAAACCTCCATGTATCAATGCTAACCACCAATATTTAACTCATTGATCAAAAAAGAAAAAGAGGAAGGAGAAGAAGAAGAAAGAAATGAAGAATTAAAGTGCATTAATGGAAATGGTATGTATCAATTAACAAGCATTGACCAAAGATAGAGAAGATCAAGGTCAAATAATAGAAAACAGAAGCAAAATGAGAATTAGAAGTCAAGAAACAAATAAAATATTTTTGGCATTTTTAATATTTAAAATAAAACTTGAATTAAAATAATAAAGAAAGGTCAAACTTCAAATTCACTTCAAATCAACTTTGAAAAGTCTAAGTGAATTATCCCAAGTTCAACAAGGTCAAACAAAGTTTGACAAAAAATTTCAGCATTTTTAGAAGTCAGAAACTATTTTAAATCAATTAAAAATGCATAAAAATAACCTAATTGAACTAAAATCTCAAATAAATCTCAAATCAATTAATAAATTGATGAGAATATTTTTCATAGATCTATCATCATTCAAAGAGGTTGGAAAAATATTTTTGTATTTTTTGAATATCAAAAACTATTTAAAATGAATTAAAAATAACCAAAAAAGAGAAAATTACTAAAAAATAGCAAATGATAAAATAAAAAATATTAAAAATCATTTTTAGAAACTAGAAATTAAAAGAGAAATAATGCAATTTGGTCCCATAATTTTTGGACCAATAATAAGAGAGATATGAATTTTAGAAATAAAATGGAATTAAAAAATAGAATGGAAATTAAAATCAGAATTTAAAAATAAGGAAAAACGTGAGGCGTTGGATCAGGCTCATTAATTGAGCTGGCACATCAAATGTTCCTTAAGCGCGCGTCCACCAAAGTCCAGGGTCAACTGAATAACACAAATATTAAAAGAAAGTCATAACATCCAATGGATCTGATTAGATCTGGAAGCATGATCCAACGGCCCACATTAAAACTAGCAAACAGACGGTGGCCAGCGCCATCGTCTTCTCCGACTAGCTCCGGCGGAGATCAGAAATTGCAGAGAAATAAGTGTGCATGAAAATGCGCGATCCAGGTACCAAACGAAAGGTGGAGTGATGTACATCACTCCTGTGCCACTCAATTCCACTCTAGATCTCTAGATTGAGAGAAATCAGAGATGGAAGTTTTGTGGTGTTCAAGTGAACTTGCTTAATTTCAACAATTCAAAGCTCAGAATGATTGCCTCTATGAAGAGGACTTCAGACAACACAACAATAACAAGAAACAAGCAATGTATAATGAGATTCGAAGAAATCAAAATCTGAAGTAAACCTCTGAAATGGAGAGTTTGAGTGCATGATTTCTTGATGCTTAAGCTTGCAGTATGATCTATGGATGAAGGAGAAGAAGGCTAAGGAACTTTAGATCTGAAATTTCAATCGAGGAAATCAAAATTCAGATCTGAAATTTGAGGAAAAATTGAGATTGTTCCTTTGGTGTGGGTGTGGGATTTCAGTTGCACAACATGTAGGGCGCCTTAAGGTTGAAGAAATGAAGCTCCAATGCAATGTATTTATAGGCAAGGCAATGCTGAATGCATGATTTCAAATTTGCATGAATGGAAAGGGCCTCCATGCATGGGCCTGTACAGGCGCATGGAGGGCCCAATTCCACTTGGTTTGGTAAGCTGAGATCACAAATGAATGAAATGGACGTGCAAATTAGACTGTATGAGCTCATGCATGGCAATTGAATCAAGTTTCCAAAAATGCATTAAAAAGTTCCCCTCTTCGAAAATGATACTTCCAAAATTGAAACATAGGCTTATGGGTAATGGTTGGAAATCTTATTGCATAAGGAACAAA
This sequence comes from Lathyrus oleraceus, assembly GCF_024323335.1. Classification (NCBI taxonomy): domain Eukaryota; kingdom Viridiplantae; phylum Streptophyta; class Magnoliopsida; order Fabales; family Fabaceae; genus Lathyrus; species Lathyrus oleraceus. Next base: position 296,695,683 of record NC_066584.1, read on the forward strand.
TGTCATGTTGATCAAAACTTCATTTGGTCTTTGGAAATTAATGAAAATTGAGCTTGAAGTGTAGGGTGGAAAACATGCACATGTGAAATTTCCAAAATTGGCCAATGTTCAAGCCCCTATGTCTCAGCGATGCAAGCTACAAATGATAAAATCTTCAACATGAAAGTTGTAGATATTGTCAACAAAATAAATTTGGACTTAAATTTTACATCATTTGGATTTTTTATGAAGAAGTTATGGGCACTTGAAGTTGGACTTTTTCACTTTTCAATGCACTTGGCCCAAAGTGACCTATAATGTTTTACATTATCACATGTATTTCTTTTGAGATTTTGCAATTTTGCTCAACATAACATTTTAAGTAGACACATTAATCTTTCCAGTTCATTAAGTCTCACCTCAAAATCATGAAAAGTGAATGAGTTATGTTTTTGGGAAGTTGACCCAAAATTAGGGTTTCAGTCAAAATGACCTATAATGTTTTGGAATGGATGATGACCTTCCAAGCTTCAAATCAAATTTTGATGAACATGAAAGTTGTTCATATTGTCCTTAAGAACATTTTTTTCTCTTGGGGTCATCTCCATTTAACCAACACATAAAAAGTTAGGTCTCAGTGCATTTCGAAATAGTCAGATGAATTGACTGATCAACTTCTCAAGTCCACACCTCATATCTTGATGAATTAATGATTGAGGACACTTAAATAAGTTCAAATATGCATGAAATGATGAATTAAAGAACTTCCCTTGATTGTATTTGACCATGGGTTGAGGTTGCTTCAAGAGCAAGGCACAGTTGATGAATAGATGAATTAGGGTTTCCTTAGGAAACAAGCCTCAAGCCCCTTGATTTGCTTTGATCAAAATGATGAATTGAGATACTTGGGAGGCATATTTGATGGATGAGAGCTTTGGGAACCATTACCATGCTTGCTTTCATCTTTTCTTGACTATATCATTGCACAAAGGATCTCTTAGAAGCTTTAGACCTTGTGACTGCTTAAGCTACAAACAAAAAATGTTAGTGGCATATTTTTGTGCTTTTGGTTAGTAAATAAAAATGAGAAAAGCAATAATATACAATTCAAGCATGCTTGGTGATCTCAAATCACTCACAAGAGATCCCAACCCAAAGGCAAAGGTAACCAAGATGCTTATGATCCTTGAGGCCGTGCATATGCCATGTTATGATGCCATGAGGGATCTTAGGGTCAAAATTAGGGTCTTAAACTCATCAAAGAAGCTAATACTTTTGCTCAAGCCAATAGTGTGGACGCTTTTGAAGCTATCTTTGTGTTGCTCATTTATGGATTAGCTTTATTCCCTAACATTGACGGTTTTGTTGATGTTAACGCCATTAGAATTTTCTTGATTGGGAATCTTGTGCCTACATTGTTGGGTGATATGTATTTATATTTGCATCTAAGGAACTCTAAAGGTGGTGGAACTATTGTCTGTTGTATTCCTCTTCTGTACAAGTGGTTTATTTCACACTTGCCTCAGACACCTGCTTTTATGGAGAACAAACAATGTCTACGGTGGTCTCAGAGAATTATGTCTCTCACTAATGATGATATAGTTTGGTATGATTATTCTTTGAGCAGTTTGGAGATTATTTATTGTTGTGGTGAATTCTCTAATGTGCCTCTCATTGGGTTCCCCTTCAGAGACAAACCTAATAACACTTTGTTAGAAGGTCTTTTCTATCAAGAGGGTAAAGATCCCCAACATTTGAAGCAGAAGATTGTGCATGCTTGATATAATGTGCATAGGAAAGGAAGATCTGAACTTAGTCCGCGCAATTGTGTAGCTTTGGAAGCTTACACTCTTTGGGTGAAGAAGAGAGCTTTGGAGTTGGAGATGCCTTATCCTTGTGAGAGACCTATGTCTATGGTTGTGGTTGAGCCATTAACTCTCCCTAACCAAGATGTAGAGGAGTTGGAAGACGCACTCGCCAAGATGAAGCAAGAGAGGGATATATGGGAAGAGCGTTTCCGTGCTTTGAGCAAAAAGCATGAGGAGTTGCAGTTGGAGTCTAAGGACAAAGATGCACTCATTGAGCTTCTTAAAGACCGAGTGACAAAGAGACAAAGAGAGCCAGAGGTTTCGTCTTCTAGCATGCCTCAACCTTCAGTTTCTTGGAAGAAGATTGTTGATCATCTTGTCCTCGAGAAGACTCAGATGAAGGCTTCTTTCGAGACCGAGATTCGACGCATTCGAAGGAAGTACGCGTCAGCAGCCAGATCTTCTGACATTGTTATTAGGGATCCTTAGGATGACTAGTCCCCTTTACTCTTGTACTTTCCATTTGGTTTCTAAAATTATACTCAGTGTAATCCTTCCAATTATAAATGAAAAGAGATTTTTGGTCATATCAAATTGTTGCAATTGTTGTTAAATATGTATATTTGCAAATAATATAGTAAGTTATTTGAAAACAAAAATAAATAAACAAGCATCGCATTTCATGCATCATTTGCATAAGCAGGTTTCTCTTTCGCCAGATGTCTCATTGGTGTTTCTTCTGTGCTTTAGCCAAGCTGACTCATCGGTACAACACTCGCGCCAATCACTTCAAAATCATGGAACATCTTGAGCAAGAGAATAGAGAGCTAAAGGACGAGATCGCCTGCCTGACCTCCATGATGAAGTCAGTTCTAGCTGCACAGAGCCAGTCTTCTCCAACACCCGCAACTCCTCCTCCTCAGAGGACCGTTATTTCAGAGGTGGCTACCTCCACCATGCCTGCTGCTACCGCTCATTTAGCACCTACCATGCATGTCGGATTCCCGTGGGGAATGCCGCCAAACTTCATGCCTGAGGGCTTTACGCCCACATTTGCTTCCATGCCGGCATCTAGCTCGGTCATGTCTGTGCCACCTCCCGTAGTGCACACCTTACCTCGTGTAGAAGACACCATTTATCATTCCGAGCAATCTGAGGGCCCAAACGTTTATGAAAAAATGGATGAGATGAAGGACCAATTTCTTGAGCTGCGCAAGGAGTTGAAAACATGGAGAGGTAAGGACCTGTTTGGAAAGAATGCTGCTGAATTATGTCTGGTGCCGAATGTAAAGATTCTAGTGAAGTTCAAAGTGCCTGACTTTGAAAAATACAAAGGGAATACATGTCCGCTCAGTCACTTGGTGATGTATGCCCGCAAGATGTCTACCCAAACAGATAACGATCAGCTGTTAATCCACTACTTCCAAGACAGTTTGACCGGTGTTGCACTCAGATGGTATATGGGGTTGGACAGTGCAAGCATCCAGACTTTCAACGATTTAGGAGAAGATTTTGTCAAATAGTATAAGTATAATATGGATATGGCGCCTGATAGAGATCAATTGAGGTCTATGTCTCAGAAGGATAAGGAGACATTCAAAGAGTATGCGCAGAGGTGGAGATAATTAGCTGCTCAGATCACCCCTCCTTTAGAGGAGAAGGAGATGACCAAGATCTTTTTGAAAATCCTGAGTTCATTTTATTATGAACGCATGATTGCTAGTGCCCCTAGTGATTTTACCGAAATGGTAAACATGGGGATGAGGCTTGAAGAAGGTGTCTGAGAGGGACGGTTGTCAAAAGAAGAGGTATCGTCAAGCAAGAGATATGGCAACATTTTTGGGAAGAAAAAAGACAGTGAAGCTAATGCAGTTTCCGTTGGGAGGCAAAGGAGGCCTTAAATTAGAAGAAATCAGCCACCCCGTCAACACCATTATCAAGTATCCTCCGTAATTCCTGTATTTTCCGCAAGTCAGTCAACATTAATTCAATAAAAACCACGTCAACAGCAATACCCACAGCAACGAACAAACACCTACAACAACAACAATACCAACAATCATCAACAACAAACTTTCAAGAGGAAGAAGATATCTTTTGACCCAATTCCTATGACCTATGCAGAACTCTATCCATCCTTGGTTCTCAAGAACCTACTCCAACTGAGGAATCCGCCACAAATTCCAGAACCACTCCCATGGTGGTACAAGCCTGACCTCCGTTGTGCTTTTCATCAAGGGGAAACCGGACATGACATTCAAAACTGCTATCTGCTCAAATATAAAGTTCAGAAGCTAGTGAAGAGTGGATTGGTGTCCTTTGAGGACCGTGCACCTAATGTAAAAGCAAACCCACTGCCAGCCCATGGAAATTCATCTGTTAATATCGTAGACGGCTGTCTTGGGGAGTTTAAAGTGTTTGATGTCCATTTCATCAGAAGGTCTTTGGCAACGATGCATAAGGACATTTGTATGGTGAGCGATTGTGAGCATGACCATGATGGTTGTGTTGTCTGCAGTGTTAACCCGAGGGGTTATATGATTGTAAAAAGAGACATCCATCAGTTGATGGATGAGGGTATGATTCAGATTGTTCAATCCCGTCATATAGATGATGATATGAATGTTATCGTTCTAGTGTTTAAGAACCCCGAGAGGGTGGTTATTCAATATGACAGCAATAATAGTAACAACATCAGTCAAAGATCGGTATCGCCGTTGGTCATACGGTTAGCGGGCCCAGTCCCGTATTCATCTGATAAGGCTGTTCCCTATCAGTATAATGCAACTATGGTGAAGAATGGTCAAGAGGTTCCATTACCTACGACCAGTTCTATCGTGAGCATTACTGATGTTACTAAGGTGACCCGTAGCGGTCAAGTGTTTGGGCCGATGTTCCCAAAAGATGTGGAAGATTCAACAGTTGGTAAGAAGGCGGAAGTGCCTGCAGTAGATCTAGTTAGTGCTTCAAAGTGTCAGTATGGTGAATCCAACAATTTGAAGACTAATGATGATGATGAGGTGCTTCAGTTGATAAAGAAGAGTGAGTTTAATGTGGTATAGCAGCTGCTCCAAACCCCCTCAAAGATTTCAGTACTGTCTCTACTTATGAATTCAGAAGCGCATAGAGAAGCACTGCAGAGAGTTCTAGAGCAAGCATTTGTGGAACATGATGTTACGGTGGATCAGTTTGATTATATTGCGGCTAACATCACTTCTTGTAACAATCTCAGTTTCTGTGATGAAGAACTCCCCGAGGAGGGTAGGAATCATAACTTGGCTTTGCATATCTCAATGAATTGCAAAGATGACGCTTTGTCCAATGTGCTAGTTGACACTGGATCTTCATTAAATGTGCTTCCAAAGTCAACATTGTCCAAGTTAGGAGCGCCTATGAGGTATAGTGATGTAATCGTCAAAGCTTTTGATGGTTCATGCAAAACAGTGATAGGTAAAGTGGACATTCCAGTGGAGATAGGTCCGAGTGACTTCCAGATTACTTTTCAAGTAATGGATATCCACCCGACCTACAATTGTCTGTGGGAAGGCCATAGATCCATGACTTGGGAGCCGTTACCTCGACACTACATCAGAAGCTCAAATTTGTCAAGAATGGGAAACTTGTAATCATTAGCGGGGAAAAGACATTGTTGGTTAGCCACCTGTCATCTTTCTCTTACGTTGAAACTGAGGATGAGGTTGGAACTCTGTTCCAAGATTTATCTATTGCTGCTAAAAAGAGAGTTGGGGCACCCATGTCCTCATTGAAAGATGCAAGGAAGATTGTTGAAGAAGGTGATATGGATCAGTGGGGGCGCGTGATAGAGGTCTCTGACAACAAGAGCAGAGCCGGTCTGGGTTTTCAGCAAGGTTCATCAACTGCTAGATCAGAGGATATGCAACTTAGCTTCCGTAGCGAAGGGTTCATTCATGGCAATGAACAACACTTAACTGCTGTGCTAGAGGATGACGAAGAAGAGAACTGCACAAATTTTGTGACGTATGGAAGGGCTTGCAACAATTGGACTGCTGTTGATATTCCTGTTATTTTGCATCGATCTAAGTAATCGCTTTTATTTGTTTTAAAAAATCTTTCTCCTATGCCTAAGGGGGAAGTGAACATTGTTAGGCATTTCAAATTTGATCATCAATAAAATTAATTCTATTCATCCACATCTATGATGTTTTGCTTTTACTTTTTGCCTTATTCTGAAAGTGGTAATTACAAAAAACATAAATAAATAATATAATTGTCCATCTGCATAATATTTGGTCACAAATTCGCTTCTCTAAAATCAAAATATCAAATCATTATGCAGGTTGGTTCCTAACCCCATTGAATACAATGATCCTTCTCCTTCTCCAAATTTTGAATTCCCTGTGTTTGAGGCTGAGGAGGAAAGTGATGAAGAAGTGAGTGATGAATTGTCTTATCTTCTTGAGCAGGAAGGAAAAGCCATTCAACCATTCTAATAGCAAATTGAGTTAGTCAACTTGGGTTCCGAAGATGATGTGAAGGAAGTCAAGGTTGGGTCTCGATTGTGTCCAGATGCGAAGAAGGGGTTGGTTGATCTTCTTCGAGAGTATTCAGATGTGTTTGCTTGGTCCTATCAAGACATGCCTGGTTTAGATTTTGAGATTGTGGAGCATAGATTGCCGTTGAAGCCAGAACGCCCGCCAGTCAAGCAGAAGTTGAGAAGAACGCATCATGATATGGCAGTGAAGATCAAAGAAGAAGTGCAGAAGCAAATCGATGTTGGTTTCCTTGTGACCGTTGAGTATCCACAATGGGTGGCCAATATTGTGCATGTGCCAAAGAAAGATGGAAAAGTCCACATGTATGTTGATTATAGAGATTTGAATAAAGCCAGTCCAAAAGATGATTTCCCTCTGCCACACATTGATATGTTGGTAGACAATACTACTAAATTCAAAGTCTTTTCGTTTATGGATGGATTTTTCGGATATAATCAGATCAAGATAGCACCCGAAAATATGAAGAAGACCATATTCATTACACCTTAGGTAACATTTTGTTATCGAGTGATGCCTTTCGGTATGAAGAATGCTGGTGCAACTTACCAAAGAGAAATGACTACTCTTTTTCATGATATGATGCACAAAGAGATTGAAGTTTATGTTGATGACTGTAGCACCTCAAATTTGCACCTATCATTGTACATACATTTTCATATTAGGTCACAACATTAACATGGTCCACTGCATAACATTGCATTGTCCCTTTTGCCCAAGTACAAGCCATTCAGTCAGATTAGGTCAAACTGGTCAGGAGATCAGTCAGTCAAACAAGCAAGTGCAATTTCCATTGAGACAAGGCCCTAGGGTTGGTCCAACATGTTCACATGTCCTAAGGGTCCTTTTGAAGTGTTTTGGTCAAGGTTTGAATGCTCAGAAGTCATCAGTCATGGCCCAGTTCACCAGAAACCCTCAAAAGTCAACTGTTGGTCAACTGTGCATTTGATCAGTGATTGGATGGTGGGAATTGGTTTGAGGGTTCCTTCATGTCCATATAAGCCTCATATAACATTTCAAACATCATCATGGAAGAATTTGAAGCCAGACAAGAAATTTCCAAAAATAGAAACTTGACCTGTAATTGGAATTTGCCAAAAATGGAAACTTCTTGATCCTAAACTTACATCATGATACAAGCTTCAAATGGATTTTTGCCCAACATGAAAGTTGAAGATCTTGTTCTCCCATTTCCAAAAAGTCCAAGAACACTCAATTCCCATGTATGGTTGGCAAGTTATGATCAAATCATTCTCAAAAGTTTTTGAACATTAAAAGGCCATATCTCTCAAACCATTTGGCCAAATTGGGTGGGGTTTTTTGCTACAAGTCACATTTGATCCCCTCTTTCCAAATATGTAACCATCATTCACCAAAACATCATAGATCAAAATGGCATTTTTGGAATGGCTTTGAATTATTTCAAGTGTGGTACAAAAATGAATTTTTGAATTAAACATTTTCAATCACTTTGGCCCTTTGAATAAGTTCAGAAATGATGTTTTGGTTGTGTTAAAGGCCAAATTTCGCAGCTTTTGCTCATACACCATGCACTTAGGCCAAAATGCTCAAATTAGCAAAACTTATCATTAAACCAAATTGTGATTAACATACACTTAACCAATCATAAACAGAAGTATAATAGCTCATTTTCTGCTCATTTGAAACCCTAGCAGCCAACAATCACACAGAATTTTCTCACTCTCTCTCAATTTGACATTTTTGCATTTTGAGCTTTTCCTTGGAAACTTGTAAACCACACGACCTGGCCTTGCTTGCTTCATCATTTCTCTTCATTGTGAGCACACTTCCATCATCTTTTCTCAGCTGTAACAACCATTCCACGACTGTTTCTTCAAGAACATCATCAATGGCAGATCTCGAGCTGGACCAAACCAAGCTTTCTTGAGCCAAGCATACATCACCAGTCATCTTTTGGAAGCTAGTGGAGTACCTGTTTCGAGCTTTCCTCACCAAATCCTCACTGTTCCATCAGTTGCTTCAAAATCAAGTGAGTTTCGATTTTCTCCATTTGCCAAACTATAGCATGCTTATGATAGGTCTTCTTACCATGATTCTAATGAACTTTGAATTGGTGAAAATGATTGCATAGTGGCTGAGAAATCTGGTTTTTAAGTTTCACATTCAAACTTGTTTTTGCTTATTTCTCATTGGATAGCTTGATTCATAGAAAATGGCTTTTCGAATGTTGATGTTCGTTGTTTGCTCATCACGATGATGCTTTCAATTTGTAATTCTGGGCCAAATTATTTTTTCGAATTTGGATGAAGATGATGAGTTTACTGTTGATACAAACCCTAGTTCTTCTTTGCCATGCCCATAATTTTTCCCTGTTCACGTGTGCATGATACTGTTGCATCCATCAGCCAATCAAATTATTCCGTTTCCATGGCCTTGTACGCAACGTTTTGTTTAGTTGGCCAAGTATTTACAAGTTTGCCATCGTGACCAAATTATTCAATTAAATCATGTTATTTCATTTATTTTTCTCAATATTTATTTCACTTTGACTATCATCTTCTAAAATTCATAAGTCAATCATGCTTTATCCAAAATTCATGGGAATTTTTGCATTATGTTCATCTGGACCTCTACTTTTTTGTCATATTTTTTCCTGATTTTTTGAATGAGTGGATTTTAATTTGTATTAGGGTTTGTCACATGTGACCATATTTTGTACCTTTTACCAAAACATTTGTGAAATGATGATGCTTTATCCATTGCCTTCGAAATTTTTTGTGCATAAACTAGACACATTCATGGTGATTTTGGTATAGAGTTTATGAATTTATCATCTCTGGTCTTTGAGTTATGATTTTTTGAAGTAGGGTGTGACAATTTGTGTCACACCATTGATGTGCAACTTGATGATTTTCAATACCATGCCTCTTGACCTCAAATTGGATTGAATTTTTGCATGAAAGTACTTGATTATGTCTAGATTACATGTGATTTTTCTTGGGGTTATTTGTGGCATTTCCTAATTGATTGAGATTTTTCTCCCCTGTTTGGTCTTATGTTGACTTTTTGTGACACATGTTCCCATTTCATTTGTGAAATTCTCATACTTTATTGGATGGACATGAAATTTGATATGTGATTAGTAGACATCTTAAGCTTTGCCATGGTTTTTATCCCATTCATTTCTCATATGTTATCACTGATTTATGATTTTTTCAAGTTGATGCATGTTTGGTTGACTTCTTTGAGCATGCTTAAAATTGCCTTGCCTTTCTGATTTTCATTGACCACCTTCCATTTGTCCAATTGAGCTGAAATTTGACATGCTTACCATGCTATGGATTATGTTTGACCATGATTTATTTGATGATTTTTGGAATTGTTTATGATTGGTTTTGAGTTGAGTCTTGCTGTTGACTTCTATGAGCTTCCATATGCCATGCATTGACTTCTTTTGCTTATAAAATGATGATGATGATTGATATGAATGTGAACCCAATTGAGTTTGCTTCTTGATTGTTTAAATTTGATTTTGATTGGATTTCACTTGCTGTTTTGACTTTCTCATCCCCTTTTGACCCTAGGCTTGTCCTAGTGGTCCTGTTACTCATGTGTTGAGTTCATGTTTTCAGGTTAAGCAACAAATGCTTCAAAGAGAACAATACAAATTGATTGAGCTTGATTTGTTTATCATGACTAACATGTTTATTTTGTAGGTTGCTTGGCTCACATGCCTTGAACCTTGTGCATTGCACACTTATCTGCTTGTGTTGACTGTTAACCTTTGTTTCATTCTGATTTAATTTTGACTTGTATACTAACTGTGCTTGACTGATTTCAGGTACTTTTAGTTGCTCAGTTCCTTGTGAACATTTGCTTTGCTTTGCTTGAATAGCAATTTGCATTGAGGTATAACTTCTTATCTTCATGTAGTCTGGAAGACCTGGCCTGTTACTTGGCCAGGCACCTGTCTGAAGTCCTCCTTAAGAGGCAATGTTTGTGACTGTTTACATTTGTCCTTGTATAGAGTCAAAGACCTCCTAAGTGAAGAGGCAATTGGCAGAACCCAAGGGATATGCAACCTATCCCCTGCTATTCTGTGTGTCATCTGCTTTGCTCACACCACTGTGTTGATGCATTGCAGATACAAACCCAAGATCTTGTACAATTGTACAGTTGAGTCAGTTTCAAATGTGTAGAAGGGTTCCCACTTTCTGAACCCACACATTCTTGTCTTAAGCTCTCCTAGGCCAGGGATAAGAGCTGTGAAGTCTCATCTTCACTCACCTTTCATCTGCTTCACCTTAGCCCCTCAATGGCAAGGTTAAGAGCTAACACTACCCAGTTCCAGTGGTTTGTTTGTTAAGGTTGATATGACCCCTCGACTAAAACCTAGCCTTGATGTTTGAGCCCCTTGTTGGTGTGTTTATTTCATGCTGTATGTGCTTGTGTGGTGTGATTGTATCCCCTAGGTTTGCTAGACTCCGCGTAGTCTCATTTGCATGTTAATTAAGGTAGCACGGTTCCTTCGTATAGGACTTCCTTTCTTGCTTGAGCTCTCCTAAAACACAAACAAACATTATCCCCTCTTAAGGATACGTTAGCTCCTTCTACTACAGGTGAGTAAGTCTCCAAAGGTCGAGCATCAGGTAGATTGCGCAGTGACGTTGTCCACTTAAAAAACACAAACCAACGGGAATAGTTCAGCCGAACTACGGCAACTCTGATTCTCATGTCCAGATGAGATACGTAGGCACGAGATGCGATGTCTTGTCGAGTTTGACTAACAACTAACACTAATTCTCTTCTCTCGCCCTCGTTGCGATTGAGACCTCCCCTTTCTCTTGCCCTAGTTGCAATCGAGACCCTTCTTCTTCCTGTGCAAGTTAGCTAGAAACCTTAACTTAGGGACGACTTTGCATGACAACATCTAGGCTCGAGTCGTAGTCTCCCTAGTGTTGTGTCTCCCTCTGTTATCTGGTTAGGCTAGTCCTTTTTCCCTGCGTAGGGGAACTACGTCGCCCTGATCCTCATACCAGATGAGGTACGTAGGCAGGAGATGAGCTGATCTCTCCGGGCGCCCTTTTTCTTTTTCAACCCTTTGTGTCTTAACCACCCTTGCGTGTGTTTTGGTTCGGATGCTGATGTAAGTCCAGTGATTGGCATTCGGGCTCCACGTTCGCCCTTTTGTTTTGTTTGTGTGAGTTTATTTCTCCTTTTCTGGTTGGAGTCCGACGTGAGTCCAGCGATTGGCAGTTGGTTCCCTGTGTGTGTGTTTTGGTTCGGATGCTGATGTAAGTCCAGTGATTGGCATTCAGGCTCCACGTTTGCCTTCTTGTGTGCGTTTTGGTTCGGATGCTGATGTAAGTCCAGTGATTGGCAGTCAGGCTCCACGTTTGCCTTTGTGTGTTTGTCTGTGTGCGTGTCAGCCGAGCTACGAATGCTCTGATTCTCCTTCGTCCAAGGAGATACGTATGCATAGGATGCGATATCCTAGCGAGCATGTGTTGTTTCCCCAGTCCGAACTACTTCGACTCTGATGTCTATGCCTGATAGACTAAGTAGGCCCAGGATGCGATATCCTGCCGAGTCAGTTTCAGTCTTGTTTGTTTTCTTGTGTCTCTTTCAGCCAGTGTGTGTGTGTGTGTGAGCAGTGTTTTAGCAACCATTTTCCTTCCTATTGTGCGTGGATCCCGTCGAGTACGACGGATGCGTAGGGGTGCTAATACCTTCCCTTCGCATAACCAACTCCCGATCCCATTCTCTTTGGTCGCGAGACCATGTCTTTTCCAGGTTTACTCTGAGCGTTTCCTTTCCCTCTTTTGGGATAAATAACGCACGGTGGCGGCTCTGTTGTTCTTGTTTTCCCGCCGGTTTTTCGCGTAATGCGACAGCTGGCGACTCTGCTGGGGACAAATAGAAGTTGACCTCTTGCTGGTGCATCTTCCCTGAGCGAGTCTCTCCTAGCGCTCTCTAGGTTAGGGTTTTGGTTGCTTTGTGCTGCTTTATTTATTGCATTCATTTGTATATATTTGCATTTACTGTTTGCATTTATTGTTTGCATTAATGTTTGCATTCATTCATATTCATCTGCTGGTTGTGCTGTGTTTCTCTGTTTGGGGTGGGAGTTACTCGAGGTAAAAGGTCCAATACCCAGGCTATGAGTGAAATCTAGGAAACCTAGGAATAGAGTGATTCATGGGAAGCGGGTGGTGTACGCCACTTAGCGGAACATTGATATCACGAGCAGTTCAGACCCTGGTGGGATATTATCGGTGCATACATCGGGTGTGCACAGGATGATATTCTGCGAAAGGTTATTTATGCTGCGTTTCTCTCGACCTTACCCTGGCCTAGACGACACCCGTGAGTAGGGAAGGGTTTGATCATTTTAACAGGTACTGATGGTGACCGGTTGGTGACTAGATGGTGACTCAGTTCTCCAGATATGGGTTCAGATGCCAGTTGATCAGATTGACTTTGGGTTTCAGATGTTTGTGATCAGAGTTCAAGCCAAAGCTCCGATCCGGTGTTCTGAGATGCACAGCCTGCCAGTCTTGGCTCCATCATTTGCATCATAGCATGTTTATTTTCCAAAAAAATAATAACGCATGAAAAAAGAAAAAAGTTAACTCGCATACGCATATCCTTTATCAGGATCATTCATGAAAAAATAGTACCCATATCATGCATATCATGCACATCCTTGCATTGCAGACATGCTTGGGAGAGACTCCTCACTTTGGTTCCTGACTGAGACAGGATTGCTGGTCGCCGTCCGCACCGCTACTCAACCAGACTCAATCATCAGGGGAGTATGGACCAGGTTCAAGCCGAGTTGGCTGAGATGAGGGCAAACATGGCCCAGTTTATGACGATGATGCAAGGGGTTGTTCAGGGGCAAGAGGAGTTGCGTGCCTTAGCCCAGAGACTGGAAGCCGTGATTCCACCAGTCCACCGTGCTCCACCAGTGGATGTACCCGTTCATGAGAATGTTGCTGTCACTATTCTCGTCGATGATTATGCCGTGAGTGATGAATTGAGGGGGATCAGAATCAGTGAACGGCCTCTTGCTGTAGAGACTGTTGATGTCAGAGCAACCCGCGCTCCGGTTCGCCATCCTGACTCTTGAAGTTCTTCCGGTTCTAAGAAGCCATCCTCTGGGGCACCCAGAAGGGGAGAGGGTGAAACAAATGTTGTGCACCGTCGAAGGAGTGCAAACAGAGGACAAAGTCGTCAGGCTGCTGCTGTGGCTATTCCAGCAACTCAAACTCAACAGCAGCAGAGAAGACCAACTCAGCAATATCAGCATCAACAACATCGTCCTCAACAGCAGGCTTACGAGCCTCACAACGGTAATCAAGCCAATACGGGTAATGAGAGGAAGAGGATCATTTTTGACCCGATTCCCATGTCTTACGCAGAGTTGTATCCCTCGTTGATAGAGCGGAACTTGATTACTCCCAGAGACCCGCCGACTATACCCGTCAACCCTCGGTGGTGGTATAGGCCTGAGCAGCATTGTGTGTATCATTCGGGTGCTCCTGGTCATGATGTGGATAGTTGTTTCCAGCTGAAGATGAAGGTTCAAGACCTCGTGAGGTCAGGTATTTTGAACTTTGAAGACTTGGGTCCCCGTGATAATCAAGTCTGAAGATAACAAGTCCTGGGCTGGCGCCGACTTTTCCTTCAGAAGGGTTGTTCAGAAAACAGAAGCTGCTGATGCAAGAGATACTGACAGTTGTCATCCCCGGTGGGATCTATCACAATTGGGTCACTGTGGGCTTTCCTACAGTTGTTCATAAGTCAGAGTAATAATCACTTTGTTTAAAAACCCTTCTCCCATGCCAAAAGGAGAAGTGATGACATTGTTGGCAACATTTTGTGCAATGATATTTTCATTCAAATAAATTCATGTTTGAACATTTGTTTTTCCATTTGTTTTCCCTTTTCGCTTTTTGCATGAAATTGGTGATCACAAAAAACCCTAAAAACAAGAATAAAAGCAATCTTTTCATCTGCATAACGATTGTCTTGTTTGATTTTCAAAGAGCTTTTCATATCAAAATCTTTATGCAGGTTGTTTCTCAAACCCATTGAACATAATGATCGGACGTCATCTCCCAATTTTGAATTCCCTGTATTCGAAGCGGAAGAAGATGATGCTTAAAGGGATTCCTGACAAGATTTCCCGACTTCTTGAGCAAGAAAAGAAAATCACTCAGCTGCATCTCGAGAATCAGCAGAACAACCAACTGGGGCATAACAAAAACAAAAAAAACAAACAATAAAACAAAAACAAAAAAAGAAAAAAAAGAAAGAGGAGGGTGCAAAATCAAAAGAAATCAAATCAGAAGAAAGAAAAAAAAAAGGAAAGAAATAAAAGAAAATAACACCCTCAAAGTCCCAAGTTGGCTGATGCTGAATTCGATCGAAAAGAAGAGATCAACTGCCATGTGTCATGGTCAGTTATATCAGCAGAGAATGAAGAAAGCATTCGATAAGAAGGTCAAGCCTCGTGTGTTCCGAGAAGGTGACCTCATGCTCAAGAAAGTCCTGTCTTTCGTGCCCGATTCCAGGGGCAAGTGAACCCCCAAGCTATGAATGTCCATATGTTGTCAAGAGAGCCTCTTCAGGCAGTGTTCTGACACTTACTACAATGGATGAAGAAGTTCACTCGTCCTGTGAATTCTGATGCAGTCAAGAAATACTTCGCCTAAAAAAAAAACAACAGAACAGCTCGCTAAGTCGAACACCCCAATGGGCGACTTAGGCAAAAAGGAGTGTCTCGGTGGATTGAAAACCCGAAAGGGCGATCCAGGCAAAAGTTAGAGACATTGAAAAAAAAAGAGAATTTGCATCCCGCTGGATTGATCACCTCGCACTGGGGCAATCTAGGCAAAAATTAGGGATTTGGCAAGTAACTGCATCTTGACAAGACTGTGCTCTATATCTGTCATCCGTCAGGGATTCTCGATTCGTCGTCAACTGAAGCTCCGAATACATCGAAAATTTGGAATGGTAGAGGAAAGGTCATTATGTTCAATGTAGCCCTCTCCAATATATATCACCGATTTCAAACTTGTACAGATCTATGGAGTCTTGCCCTTTGCAGACTACCATTCCATCACATCAATTTGAGCTTTTATCCAAATTATTTGCACTCTTATTTGTTTCAACTCAATAAATGTTTTGCATGTTTTTAATTGATAAAGTATCATTGTTTTCAAAATAAACAAATTTTTCAAAAAAAATTGTTCTTAAACAAAGTGAACGTTCACAATGGTGGAAGGATACTTAGGAGATCCGCAGTGCTCTCCCGAGGGTGGTATGATTACCAGCAGGTAAGACATTTGTTCGTATCTCGAGCATAACTTTATCTTTTTCCTGTCGAACCTCTTTTGGTTTCTCCTCAGCAAGGTTGCTCAGTGCAGTGTTGGTTGAAGTTGTTTATCTTCATGTTCCCGGCAGTACAACATTCTTCCTCCAAGTCCCTGTTAGCCCTATTGTGGGGCATCTCCAGTATAGGTTTGTTTGAGCCCTACCGTGGGGCATTCCCAGCAAGGTTGCTGTGGAAATATTTTTGTGGGGCAGTTCCCCAAGCAGAGTGGTTACTGAAGACGTTAGCGTCCGTCCCCCCAGCAGAGCAGTCTTCTCCTCTCCCCGCAGGATGGTGTTGTTCCCTGATATCCCGGTTTCCAGCAGATCGCGTTTGCTCTCTGGTGTTTTTGGCCTTCCCTTTGGAAGAAGAGTAGTACCGGGTGGTTGATTCCTGGACCTGTGTGTTTACATGTCTGTTTGTCAGCATTCATCATACATTCATCATGCATAATGCATACATGCATAATCATAGCATTCAGATACTCATGTTGCAGCTGTTGCCATGTATCTGTTGATTGTTGCCTCTTGCTGTTTGGTGATAAGAATCTCTCCAGTAGATTTTCCCCTAGCAGATATGGGTGTGTCTGATCTCTCCATGTAGAGCCAACCCCTTAAGCAGAAAGTGTCTATCCTTTCCTGCCATTTCCCCACTGAGATACATCCTCGTGGATGACGGTTGTTTCCGTTCCCTCCCTACACGGGATGGGTTTTCCCTATTGAGTTCTTTCCTCATTAGGATGAGTCCTGTTTCAGTCTGCCTTTTGGATCGATCCTAAATTGGCTTCCTGTTGGCTGTCTCTTGTGCCTCCCTGGGGCATAAATGAATAGTCGATCACTAACCGACACTCATTCATCTTATCCTCGGCGGAATTTGTGGCCTCTACCTACAAACCGGTAGTTGTAAGTCCTATCGTCGTGGTTTTCTACCTACAAGCTGGTAGTTGTAAAATCCCACTTTCACCCCCTAGCAGAGGTAACCTTTGTGGTTCATTCTGTTTGTTGGCTTCTACCTACAAACCGGTAGTTGTAAGTCCTATCGTCGTGGTTTTCTACCTACAAGCTGGTAGTTGTAAAATCCCACTTTCACCCCCTAGCAGAGGTAACCTTTGTGGTTCATTCTGTTTGTGGGCCTCTACCTACAAACCGGTAGTTGTAAGTCCTATCGTCGTGGTTTTCTACCTACAAACTGGTAGTTGTAAAATCCCACTTTCCTTCCCTAGCAGAGTTAACCCTTTGTGCTCATCCTATTGATGACTGGTTACTTTTCTGTGGTTTTCTACCTACAAACCGGTAGATGTAATCCCCTCTTTGCGGTTTTGATATTCTTTCCCCTCTGGATACTTGCCTTGATCAAGCAGTATTGTTCCCATTGGGTCTTCCCCTTCTTTTTGGATACTTGCTCCGAGTAAGCAGCTTTATCCTCTTTTGATTGGTCATCTTTTGCATACCTAGTCCTGGTACCCTGATGCCTTTCTTTTTGGTCGTTTATCCATCTAACAACCTACAACCCGGTTATGGATAATCTTCCATGCGAGTGTATTATCTACGTTTTGACGGCTATAGATAATATGTCTCATGCACTTTTTGGTCAATCTTTCGATTGTTATCTCCAGCAGAGTAAGATTCGTATTCCTTGTGGAATCGAATGTCCATCCTTTAACAAGACTGCTTTTTTAAGCCCTCTTCAGGATGTTGAGTGTTTTGGAACATAAACCAATTCACGCTTTGGCACTCAGGCCAATTTTTCCGGTATTCAGACCGAAGAAGTTTCCGACGATCAGGTCGATGTACTTATGTTTTTTCCGGTATTCAGACCGAAGAAGTTTCCGACGATCAGGTCGATGTACTTATGTTTTTCCGGTATTCAGACCGAAGAAGTTTCCGACGATCAGGTCGATGTACTTATGTTTTTCCGATATTCAGACAGAAGAAGTTTCCGACGATCAGGTCGATGTACTTATGTTTTTTCCGGTATTCAGACCGAAGAAGTTTCCGACGATCAGGTCGATGTACTTATGTTTTTTCCGGTATTCAGACCGAAGAAGTTTCCGACGATCAGGTCGATGTACTTATGTTTTTTCCGGTATTCAGACCGAAGAAGTTTCCGACGATCAGGTCGATGTACTTATGTTTTTTTCCGGTATTCAGACCGAAGAAGTTTCCGACGATCAGGTCGATGTACTTATGGCACTCAGGCCAATTTTCCGGTATTCAGACCGAAGAAGTTTCCGACGATCAGGTCGATGTACTTATGGCATTCAGGCCAATTTTCCGGTATTCAGACCGAAGTGGCGTTCAGGCCAATTTCCGATTTTCAGATCGAAGAAGTATTCCTCCTCTCCGTTGGTGTCGATAAACGTCGAGTTTTTCCCGGTCATCCGTTGATGATTTGGTTGTGTTCACTCTCCCCAGTAGAGTTTCCTCCTCTCCGTTGGTGTCGATAAACGTCGAGTTTTTCCTAGTCATCCGATGATGTCTAGTTGTACCCCTCTCCATGCAGAGTTACCTCTCCGTTGGTTTCGATAAACGTCGAGTTTTTCCCGATCATCCGTTGATGATTTGGTTGTGTCCTTCTTCCCTAGTGAAGTATTCCTCCTCTCCGTTGGTGTCGATAAACGTCGAGTTTTTCCCGGTCATCCGTTGATGATTTGGTTGTGTTCACTCTCCCCAGTAGAGTTTCCTCCTCTCCATTGGTGTCGATAAACGTCGAGTTTTTCCTAGTCATCCGATGATGTCTAGTTGTACCCCTCTCCATGCAGAGTTACCTCTCCGTTGGTTTCGATAAACGTCGAGTTTTTCCCGGTCATCCGTTGATGATTTGGTTGTGTTCACTCTCCCCAGTAGAATTTCCTCCTCTCCGTTGGTGTCGATAAACGTCGAGTTTTTCCTAGTCATCCGATGATGTCTAGTTGTACCCCTCTCCATGCAGAGTTACCTCTCCGTTGGTTTCGATAAACGTCGAGTTTTTCCCGATCATCCGTTGATGATTTGGTTGTGTCCTTCTTCCCTAGTGAAGTATTCCTCCTCTCCGTTGGTGTCGATAAACGTCGAGTTTTTCCCGGTCATCCGTTGATGATTTGGTTGTGTTCACTCTCCCCAGTAGAGTTTCCTCCTCTCCGTTGGTGTCGATAAACGTCGAGTTTTTCCTAGTCATCCGATGATGTCTAGTTGTACCCCTCTCCATGCATAGTTACCTCTCCGTTGGTTTCGATAAACATCGAGTTTTTCCCGGTCATCCGTTGATGATTTGGTTGTGTTCACTCTCCCCAGTAGAGTTTCCTCCTCTCCGTTGGTGTCGATAAACGTTGAGTTTTTCCTAGTCATCCGATGATGTCTAGTTGTACCCCTCTCCATGCAGAGTTACCTCTCCGTTGGTTTCGATAAACGTCGAGTTTTTCCCGATCATCCGTTGATGATTTGGTTGTGTCCTTCTTCCCTAGTGAAGTATTCCTCCTCTCCGTTGGTGTCGATAAACGTCGAGTTTTTCCTATGCGTCCGTTGGTGTATAGTTGATATCTTTCCCCGCAGGGTCGTCCCCAGTTAATCCTCCTCTCCGTTGGTGTCGATAAACGTCGAGTTTTTCCCGATCATCCGTTGATGATTTGGTTGTGTTCACTCTCCCAGAAGAGCCTCCTCCTCTCCGTTGGTGTCGATAAACGTCGAGTTTTTCCTATGCGTCCGTTGGCGTATAGTTGATATCTTTCCCCGCAGGGTCGTCCCCAGTTAATCCTCCTCTCCGTTGGTGTCGATAAACGTCGAGTTTTTCCCAATCATCCGTTGATGATTTGGTTGTGTTCTGTCTCCCCAGCAGTAGTCCTCCTCTCCGTTGGTGTCGATAAACGTCGAGTTTTTCCTGGTCGTCCCCAGTTGGTTACCTCTCCGTTGGTCTTGGTAAACGTTGAGTTTTTCCCATTTCGTCCGTTGACGTATGGTTGTATCTCTTCCAGTCATTCATTAATGTCTGGTTACCTCTATGTTGGTCTTGGTAAACGTTGAGTTTTTCCTAGTTGTCCGTCGGCATCTAGTTGTGATTTTTATTCCCATTCATCATCGTTGTGATGTCTGGATGTGGCCGTACCCTTTGAAAACAAAAAACAAAAAAAAAATACCCAGTAATAAGTATCAGATCCCAGTGGACGTTTCCATTATTGGATCCCAGCAGGGTGCAAATTTCTACGGTTCTTTGGTATTCAATCCCTGTTTACCCTGAAAGTCTGACAGCGGTTGCTATCATCCGTTCGGGTTCCCAGCTGATTGAATAGGGGCAGCTGTAGCACCTCAAATTTGCACCTATCATTGTACATACATTTTCAGATTAGGTCACAATATTAACATGGTTCACTGCATAACATTGCATTGTCCCTTTTGCCCAAGTACAAGCCATTCAGTCAGATTAGGTCAAACTGGTCAGGAGATCAGTCAGTCAAACAAGCAAGTGCAATTTCCATTGAGACAAGGCCCTAGGGTTGGTCCAACATGTTCACATGTCCTAAGGGTCCTTTTGAAGTGTTTTGGTCAAGGTTTGAATGCTCAGAAGTCATCAGTCATGGCCCAGTTCACCAGAAACCCTCAAAAGTCAACTGTTGGTCAACTGTGCATTTGATCAGTGATTGGATGGTGGGAATTGGTTTGAGGGTTCCTTCATGTCCATATAAGCCTCATATAACATTTCAAACATCATCATGGAAGAATTTGAAGCCAGACAAGAAATTTCCAAAAATAGAAACTTGACCTGTAATTGGAATTTGCCAAAAATGGAAACTTCTTGATCCTAAACTTACATCATGATACAAGCTTCAAATGGATTTTTGCCCAACATGAAAGTTGAAGATCTTGTTCTCCCATTTCCAAAAAGTCCAAGAACACTCAATTCCCATGTATGGTTGGCAAGTTATGATCAAATCATTCTCAAAAGTTTTTGAACATTAAAAGGCCATATCTCTCAAACCATTTGGCCAAATTGGGTGGGGTTTTTTGCTACAAGTCACATTTGATCCCCTCTTTCCAAATATGTAACCATCATTCACCAAAACATCATAGATCAAAATGGCATTTTTGGAATGGCTTTGAATTATTTCAAGTGTGGTACAAAAATGAATTTTTGAATTAAACATTTTCAATCACTTTGGCCATTTGAATAAGTTCAGAAATGATGTTTTGGTTGTGTTAAAGGCCCAATTTCGCAGCTTTTGCTCATACACCATGCACTTAGGCCAAAATGCTCAAATTAGCAAAACTTATCATTAAACCAAATTGTGATTAACATACACTTAACCAATCATAAACAGAAGTATAATAGCTCATTTTCTGCTCATTTGAAACCCTAGCAGCCAACAATCACACAGAATTTTCTCACTCTCTCTCAATTTGACATTTTTGCATTTTGAGCTTTTCCTTGGAAACTTGTAAACCACACGACCTGGCCTTGCTTGCTTCATCATTTCTCTTCATTGTGAGCACACTTCCATCATCTTTTCCCAGCTGTAACAACCATTCCACGACTGTTTCTTCAAGAACATCATCAATGGCAGATCTCGAGCTGGACCAAACCAAGCTTTCTTGAGCCAAGCATACATCACCAGTCATCTTTTGGAAGCTAGTGGAGTACCTGTTTCGAGCTTTCCTCACCAAATCCTCATTGTTCCATCAGTTGCTTCAAAATCAAGTGAGTTTCGATTTTCTCCATTTGCCAAACTATAGCATGCTTATGATAGGTCTTCTTACCATGATTCTAATGAACTTTGAATTGGTGAAAATGATTGCATAGTGGCTGAGAAATCTGGTTTTTAAGTTTCACATTCAAACTTGTTTTTGCTTATTTCTCATTGGATAGCTTGATTCATAGAAAATGGCTTTTCGAATGTTGATGTTCGTTGTTTGCTCATCACGATGATGCTTTCAATTTGTAATTCTGGGCCAAATTATTTTTTCGAATTTGGATGAAGATGATGAGTTTACTGTTGATACAAACCCTAGTTCTTCTTTGCCATGCCCAGAATTTTTCCCTGTTCACGTGTGCATGATACTGTTGCATCCATCAGCCAATCAAATTATTCCGTTTCCATGGCCTTGTACGCAGCGTTTTGTTTAGTTGGCCAAGTATTTACAAGTTTGCCATCGTGACCAAATTATTCAATTAAATCATGTTATTTCATTTATTTTTCTCAATATTTATTTCACTTTGACTATCATCTTCTAAAATTCATAAGTCAATCATGCTTTATCCAAAATTCATGGGAATTTTTGCATTATGTTCATCTGGACCTCTACTTTTTTGTCATATTTTTTCCTGATTTTTTGAATGAGTGGATTTTAATTTGTATTAGGGTTTGTCACATGTGACCATATTTTGTACCTTTTACCAAAACATTTGTGAAATGATGATGCTTTATCCATTGCCTTCGAAATTTTTTGTGCATAAACTAGACACATTCATGGTGATTTTGGTATAGAGTTTATGAATTTATCATCTCTGGTCTTTGAGTTATGATTTTTTGAAGTAGGGTGTGACAATTTGTGTCACACCATTGATGTGCAACTTGATGATTTTCAATACCATGCCTCTTGACCTCAAATTAGATTGAATTTTTGCATGAAATTACTTGATTATGTATAGATTACATGTGATTTTTCTTGGGGTTATTTGTGGCATTTCCTAATTGATTGAGATTTTTCTCCCCTGTTTGGTCTTATGTTGACTTTTTGTGACACATGTTCCCATTTCATTTGTGAAATTCTCATACTTTATTGGATGGACATGAAATTTGATATGTGATTAGTAGACATCTTAAGCTTTGCCATGGTTTTTATCCCATTCATTTCTCATATGTTATCACTGATTTATGATTTTTTCAAGTTGATGCATGTTTGGTTGACTTCTTTGAGCATGCTTAAAATTGCCTTGCCTTTCTGATTTTCATTGACCACCTTCCATTTGTCCAATTGAGCTGAAATTTGACATGCTTACCATGCTATGGATTATGTTTGACCATGATTTATTTGATGATTTTTGGAATTGTTTATGATTGGTTTTGAGTTGAGTCTTGCTGTTGACTTCTATGAGCTTCCATATGCCATGCATTGACTTCTTTTGCTTATAAAATGATGATGATGATTGATATGAATGTGAACCCAATTGAGTTTGCTTCTTGATTGTTTAAATTTGATTTTGATTGGATTTCACTTGCTGTTTTGACTTTCTCATCCCATTTTGACCCTAGGCTTGTCCTAGTGGTCCTGTTACTCATGTTTGAGTTCATGTTTTCAGGTTAAGCAACAAATGCTTCAAAGAGAACAATACAAATTGATTGAGCTTGATTTGTTTATCATGACTAACATGTTTATTTTGTAGGTTGCTTGGCTCACATGCCTTGAACCTTGTGCATTGCACACTTATCTGCTTGTGTTGACTGTTAACCTTTGTTTCATTCTGATTTAATTTTGACTTGTATACTAACTGTGCTTGACTGATTTCAGGTACTTTTAGTTGCTCAGTTCCTTGTGAACATTTGCTTTGCTTTGCTTGAATAGCAATTTGCATTGAGGTATAACTTCTTATCTTCATGTAGTCTGGAAGACCTGGCCTGTTACTTGGCCAGGCACCTGTCTGAAGTCCTCCTTAAGAGGCAATGTTTGTGACTGTTTACATTTGTCCTTGTATAGAGTCAAAGACCTCCTAAGTGAAGAGGCAATTGGCAGAACCCAAGGGATATGCAACCTATCCCCTGCTATTCTGTGTGTCATCTGCTTTGCTCACACCACTGTGTTGATGCATTGCAGATACAAACCCAAGATCTTGTACAATTGTACAGTTGAGTCAGTTTCAAATGTGTAGAAGGGTTCCCACTTTCTGAACCCACACATTCTTGTCTTAAGCTCTCCCAGGCCAGGGATAAGAGTTGTGAAGTCTCATCTTCACTCACCTTTCATCTGCTTCACCTTAGCCCCTCAATGGCAAGGTTAAGAGCTAACACTACCCAGTTCCAGTGGTTTGTTTGTTGAGGTTGATATGACCCCTCGACTAAAACCTAGCCTTGATGTTTGAGCCCCTTGTTGGTGTGTTTATTTCATGCTGTATGTGCTTGTGTGGTGTGATTGTATCCCCTAGGTTTGCTAGACTCCGCGTAGTCTCGTTTGCATGTCAATTAAGGTAGCACGGTTCCTTCGTATAGGACTTCCTTTCTTGCTTGAGCTCTCCTAAAACACAAACAAACATTATCCCCTCTTAAGGATACGTTAGCTCCTTCTACTACAGGTGAGTAAGTCTCCAAAGGTCGAGCATCAGGTAGATTGCGCAGTGACGTTGTCCACTTAAAAAACACAAACCAACGGGAATAGTTCAGCCGAACTACGGCAACTCTGATTCTCATGTCCAGATGAGATACGTAGGCACGAGATGCGATGTCTTGTCGAGTTTGACTAACAACTAACACTAATTCTCTTCTCTCGCCCTCGTTGCGATTGAGACCTCCCCTTTCTCTTGCCCTAGTTGCAATCGAGACCCTTCTTCTTCCTGTGCAAGTTAGCTAGAAACCTTAACTTAGGGACGACTTTGCATGACAACATCTAGGCTCGAGTCGTAGTCTCCCTAGTGTTGTGTCTCCCTCTGTTATCTGGTTAGGCTAGTCCTTTTTCCCTGCGTAGGGGAACTACGTTGCCCTGATCCTCATACCAGATGAGGTACGTAGGCAGGAGATGAGCTGATCTCTCCGGGCGCCCTTTTTCTTTTTCAACCCTTTGTGTCTTAACCACCTTTGCGTGTGTTTTGGTTCGGATGCTGATGTAAGTCCAGTGATTGGCATTCGGGCTCCACGTTCGCCCTTTTGTTTTGTTTGTGTGAGTTTATTTCTCCTTTTCTGGTTGGAGTCCGACGTGAGTCCAGCGATTGGCAGTTGGTTCCCTGTGTGTGTGTTTTGGTTCGGATGCTGATGTAAGTCCAGTGATTGGCATTCAGGCTCCACGTTTGCCTTCTTGTGTGCGTTTTGGTTCGGATGCTGATGTAAGTCCAGTGATTGGCAGTCAGGCTCCACGTTTTCCTTTGTGTGTTTGTCTGTGTGCGTGTCAGCCGAGCTACGAATGCTCTGATTCTCCTTCGTCCAAGGAGATACGTATGCATAGGATGCGATATCCTAGCGAGCATGTGTTGTTTCCCCAGTCCGAACTACTTCGAATCTGATGTCTATGCCTGATAGACTAAGTAGGCCCAGGATGCGATATCCTGCCGAGTCAGTTTCAGTCTTGTTTGTTTTCTTGTGTCTCTTTCAGCCAGTGTGTGTGTGTGTGTGTGAGCAGTGTTTTAGCAACCATTTTCCTTCCTATTGTGCGTGGATCCCGTCGAGTACGACGGATGCGTAGGGGTGCTAATACCTTCCCTTCGCATAACCGACTCCCGATCCCATTCTCTTTGGTCGCGAGACCATGTCTTTTCCAGGTTTACTCTGAGCGTTTCCTATCCCTCTTTTGGGATAAATAACGCACGGTGGCGGCTCTGTTGTTCTTGTTTTCCCGCCGGTTTTTCGCGTAATGCGACAATGACATGATTGCCAAATCGATTGATGAAGAAGAACATGTTGAGCATTTGTTGAAGCTATTCCAGTGTTTGAGGAAGTATAAACTCCGCTTGAATCCCAATAAGTGTACCTTTGGTGTTCGTTCTGGTAAGTTGTTGGGCTTTATTGTCAGCGAGAAGGGTATTGAAGTTGGTCCTGCCAAGGTTAAAGCAATACAAGAGATGCCTGCGCCCAAAACTAAGAAGCAAGTCAGAGGGTTTCTCGGCCGTTTGAATTATATCTCAAGATTCATTTCACACATGACTACCACATGTGCGCCTATATTCAAGCTTCTTTGGAAAGATCAGTCTTGTGATTGGACCGAAGACTGCCAGAAAGCTTTTGATAGTATCAAAGAGTATCTGCTTGAACCTCCGATCTTGTCTCCACCTGTTGAAGGAAGACCGTTGATCATGTATTTGACTATGCTTGAAGATAGTATGGGTTGTGTTCTTGGTCAACAAGATGAGATTGGAAAGAAAGAATTTGAAATTTACTACCTCAGTAAGAAGTTCACCGATTGTGGGACTCGATATTCTATGCTAGAGAAGACTTGTTGCGCATTGGCTTGGGCTGCTAAGCGTCTGCGTCAATATATGTTGAATCATACCACTTGGTTGATATCCAAAATGGATCCAATCAAGTATATTTTTGAGAAGCCTGCTTTAATAGGGAGGATTTCCCGTTGGTAGATGTTGTTATCTGAGTATGATATTGAATACCGATCTCAGAAAGCGATCAAAGGTAGTGTCTTGGCTGACCATTTGGCTCACCAACCAATTGAAGATTACCAGTCAGTGCAATATGATTTTCCTGATGAAGAGATATTGTACTTGAAGATGAAGGATTATGATGAACCATTGCTTGAAGAAGGGCCATAACCTGGTTCCCGTTGGGGCATGGTATTTGATAGAGTTGTTAATCAATATGGTAATGGCATTGGGGCAGTGATTATTACTCCTCAAGGCACGCATTTTCCCTTTACAACCATATTGACTTTCAAATGTACAAACAACATGGCAGAATATGAGGCTTGCATTATGGGGCTCGAAGAGGCCATTGATCTCAGAATCAAACATTTAGATGTCTTTGGAGATTCAGCTTTGGTTGTAAATCAGATCAAAGGTGAATGGGAGACGAATCAACCCGGTTTGATACCATATAGAGATTATGTGAGGAGGATTTCAACTTTCTTTACAAAAGTTGAGTTTCATCATATCCCTCGAGATGAAACCCGGATGGCAGATGCTTTTGCAATGTTGGCATCAATGATTGTAGTGAAATATTGGAATGAGGTTCCCAATTTGACTGTAATGCATCTTAATAAAAGAAGCAGACCTGTTGATGTGCTTTATAAAAGAAACTTCGATATGGTTTTGCTTAGATGCGTGGATAGACACGAAGCAGACCTGTTGATGACTGAAGTCCATGAAGGTTCCTTTGGTACTCATTCCAATGGACATGCAATGGCGAAGAAGATGTTGCGAGCAAGTTACTATTGGCTGATAATGGAATATGATTGTTGCAAATTTTTGAAGAAATGCCACAGGTGTCAAATATATGCAGATAAGATTCATGTTCCTCCGACACTGTTGAACGTCATTTCCTTTCAATGGCCCTTCTCCATGTGGGGAATTGATATGATTGGCATGATAGAGCCCAAAGCTTCGAATGGACATCGTTTCATCTTGGTGGCAATTGACTACTTCACAAAATGGGTTGAAGCGGCATCGTATGCGAATGTAACCAAGCAAGTTGTTATAAGGTTTATCAAGAATCTGATTATATGTCGTTATAGTGTGCCAAGTAAGATCATTACTGATAATGGATCGAACTTGAATAATAACATGGTGGAAGCTCTTTGTAAAGACTTCAAGATTGCACATCATAATTCTTCTCCCTACAGACCCAAGATGAATGGGGATGTTGAAGCTGCGAATAAGAACATCAAGAGGATTATTCAGAAGATGGTTGTAATGTATAAGGATTGGCATGAGACGCTCCCATTTGCTTTGCATGGGTATCGTACATCCATCAACACTTCAACAGGGGCAACCCCTTTCTCTCTTGTATATGGTATGGAAGCAGTGCTCCCCGTAGAGGTTGAGATTCCATCATTACGCGTGCTCATGGAAGCCAAGTTGACTAAGGCTGAATGATGTCAGCCCAATTTTGTTCAATTGAATTTAATTGAAGAGAAGAGATTGACTGCCATGTGTCATGGTCAGTTATATCAGCAAAGGATGAAGAAAGATTTTGATAAGAAGGTCAGACCTCAGGTATTCAGGGAAGGTGACCTTGTGCTCAAGAAGATTTTATCATTCGAACCAGATTCTAGGGGAAAATGGACCCCTAATTATGAAGGCCCATATGTTGTTAAGAGAGCCTTTTCAGGCGGCGCTTTGATTCTTACAACTATGGATGGTGAAGAGTTCACTTGTCCTGTGAACGCAGATGCAATCAAGAAATACTTCGCCTAAAAATAAAAGAACAACTCATTAAGTTGAAAACCCGAAAGGGAGGCTTAGGAAAAAATGAGCGTCTCGGTGGATTGAAAACCCGAAAGGGCGATCCAGGCAAAAATTAGAGACATAAATCAGAAAAGAATTTTCTCGATAAGTTGAGTCCCCACCCTGGGGCAACTTATGCAAAAATTAGGGATTCTGGAAAGTAACTGCATTCTGTTGATCTTCCAGTCTTGGAGAAACTTTGTTGAGCACAAGGGTTGACGTCGATTCATCATCCCTAGTAGCAGCCAAAAGCACAGTGGATATCAAGAGTTGGCGGAAAGATTAGTGATCATTTGTATTCAATGTAACCCTTTTCCATGTAAATTACCATTTTCAACTTTGTAAAAATCTATGGAGTCTTGTCATTTATAGACTATCATTCTATTAAATAAAGTTGAACTTTTATCCAATTATTTCCACTCTTATTTACTTCAGCCAAATAGTTTTAAATTTTATTATGATCACCTTTGAAATTAAAATTTTAAATCAAAATCAATTTTCTTTAGCATATAAAAGCATGAATTTTAAGAGCAAGTAAAAAGAAATGTCAATAGCAATTCAAAAGCAGCAAGCCCTAAGTGTGGAGCATCGATGGTTCCCCCGAGCAGTTAACCCTCAGTTATGCCCAACGAAGTTTGTGCATAAGTTCCTGGAAGAATCAGTGATTACCCAGCCAATCTTGATCTCCAACAAAGTGAGGAGGATTTCCTCAGTACTTTGCATAATAGCAGAAGAACTTTGGTTTCCTCACTAGTTGTCATCCGGCTGACTCCCAGACAGAGTTTCCTCTTGGTTTCGGAGCAGCTATTGGCGTTTATCCTCTGTACAGTTGTCTCCCATTCAATATGGTGTTGACTTAAAATTCCCCGCAGATTCGATAACGTCTCCTTTCCTTAGCAGATCTCCTCCTTCCCCGGCTAGGGTTGAGCCTGTGGGATGTTGATCTCTCTTTTCTCCAACATTTATCTCCCTCTTTTATGGATTGACCGAGGATTGTATCGATGATTCATTTTTGTGACACCTTTGTATCCTTTGCGATCGTTTTGTCAACATAATCATCATATATACATATACATATACACTAATATAATCTCATAATTGCATAATCACATCATTATTGATTCATCGTTTGAGATTCTCATTCTCTATTATGGTGGTACTTTATCCCTGTACAAGTTTGGTGTCTGTCCTTCCTCAATCGTAGAGTGTCAGCCCCTTAAGCAGAAAGACTTTAACCTTTCTCCCTCCCCCACTGAGTTATTTCCTCGTGGATGATTATTATTTCAGTTTCCTCCCCAGTTGATTATCTGAACGAAATTCACTCCCCTTGAGTTATATCCTCATTGGTTTGAGTCTTAATTGACTGTTTCTTTCTAGATCTTACCTAGATAGATCTTTTGGGTCCCCTAAGAGTTTCTACCTGAATGGTAATGTGCTTCTTAGTTTGTAGTTTTTTACTTTTTTCCCAATACCCGACAAAAGTACCCTTGTTTTTCTCCTCAGTGGAGTCCCCAGTGGATTCATTTCTATGTTTCCCTGGAAGAATATCCTAGATATATTCATCCTAATCGATGACGAATATTTTTTTCCCTTGTCTGAGTTTATCCTTGATATGTTCGTCCTAACCGATGACATATATTCTCATCTTTGGTATTCTACCCAGTAAAAGGGTAGTTGTAATCCCTATTTTGTTCCCCAAAGAGTTAATCCTTGATATGTTCATCCTAACCGGTGACGGATTTTTCTCTCCGATGGTAGTCTATTCAGCAACTGGTAGATATAATTCCTATTTCTTCCTCACAGAGTCTATCCTTGATATGTTCATCCTAACCGATGATGGATTTTCTCTTTGATGGTATTCTATCCAGCATTCAATAGATTTAATTCCTACTTTTTATTCAGTTGGTTTATCCTTGATATGTTCATCCTAATCGATGACGGATATCCTCCTTAACATCCCCAGGCAAGTCTATCCTTGATATGTTCATCTTAACTGATGGCAGATTCTCTTTCCTTTGAGTTTATCCTTGATATGTTCACTCTAACCGGTGACGGATATTCTCATCTTTGGTTTTCTGCCTAGTAACTGGTAGTTGTAAATCCTATTTTCTACAGTTTCCCCCCAGCAAGGCTATTCTTACCCAGTAACCGGTAATGAGTATACCCGCCTAGTGGTTCCCTAGCGAGTCATCCTTGATATGTTCATCCTAACCGATGACGGATGTTCTCTCTGTCATATCTTTATTATCTCCTTACCCAGTAACCGGTGGTGGATAATAAATTTCTTCTCCTCCTATGTTGAAGTCTATTTCTTTCCCAGTTAAGTTGAGTGTGTATTTCCTCAATGAAATCAATTTTCCTGCATGATTCAAGTATGTCAGTTTTACCCTGATCTACTCGTTTCCCCTGCAGATGTTTTGTTTCCCCGACTGAGTCTTTCCATTTTATGGAATTCCTCTGAGTCCCCCAACAGTTTTTTAAGTCGTAGCCTGGCCTACACATAACTCTTTTTTCCCCTCAGAGTCTCTGTTTCCCCGGAGAGCTTTCCTTACGGAATGCATTGCGCTCATGCGGACTTTCGGTCGCTCTGAGTTATTTTCCTTTGTGGCAACATTTCCCCACAGATAATTTGCTTTCATATTCATATCATATGCATCATGAGGTCTCTTAAGGATCAAAATTTGTTTCTAGATGTTGTTATTTAATCCCATTCCACTGATTCGATACAAAGATTTTAACCTTCATCTCCTCAGTTAGAATGTCCTTAGAAAGGGGCAGCTGTAAGACCCCAATTTTGACCCTAAGATCCCTCATGCAATTTCATCATATGCATTGGCATTGGGATCATACCTTGGCATCATACTTACCCATCTTTCATTGGGTTTTCTCTGGGGGAGATCACCAAGCACTATGTGATTGTATCATACTTGTATATCATCATTTTACTAACCAAAATACCAAAAAAATGTCTTTGCATTTGCCTAACTCTTTTGTAGGTAGGGCATGATTATCATTGATCTATCAAGTTCATATCTAGGGTTTAAGACCCTCATGGCTAAAGAGCACAACCAAGGATTGATTCACAATGTCTCAAAGCATCATATATAAGTCCCAATGATCTTTACATGATATATTGATCAAGCATTCTTCAAGAATTTGGGGGTGATTTACCTTGGAAACCCTAGTTTGATTGGGTATCTTAAGTAACTTCTCTAATAAGCTATCTCACCAATTGATCAAATTTCTCAAGGGGCATTTCAAAAAGCCTAGAAAGTCAAGATAATTGGAAGTTAGTAAGTTGGTTGATGGTGGTTGGCCAGATGAATTCATCTAATCAAAGTTGGGTCTCCCTAGACCTTATCTCCTACAATTTTCACCATATCAAAATGATTCCAAGATGAAAGTTACTTTAAATGACATTCCAAACAACTTTCATGTTTAAGTCTAGATCTAGTTTTGCTTGTAAAGTCAATTTACATGTTGAAAAATTATAGGTCATTTTGTCTAAACCCTAATTTGAAAGTCAACTTCCCAAGACCATAACTTGCTCAAATTTTTATGAGATGAAAGATTTCCAAGTTTAACAATCAAATTCAAGATGTCTACTTCAATTTTGATGTTTGGAGTGAGATCTAAATCCACTTTTATGAGCATGCGATATAAGGATACATTATAGGTCATTTTTGCCCTATACCATTAAACAAGTGATTTTCCTCAACTTCAAAATGCATAACTCTATCATTCTAAATCCAAATGACATGAAATTGGTGACCACTTTGAAGGTATTTTAAAGAGATACAACTTTGATGAAGACACATTTCTCATTTGGAGCTCAGATAAAAAGTTAAGCAAGATGGAATATTGAGATATATGACTTACACTTAGAAATTTTTTCAACATGTTGAAATTTCCAAACTTCCACCTCAAAATTAACTATTATCCAAGTCCCAAATGGAAAAGTGTCCAACATCAAAGTTGTTCCCCTTGATCTAAACTTTCTAAAGAGTCCTATTTCATGCATTTTGGATGAGGTTTGCTAGGGTTGCGCATGATCTTAACAGGTCTGCATTAAGTGAAAAAATCAAATGTCCAAAACTCCATTTCACATTGCCTTGCCATTCAAGCATCATTTGAACTTCACTACAGTTGCAATTGGATCAAAATGGATTGCTTCATAGGCCTGCACACGCCCATGCAAGCTTGTGCATCACATTGCTAAATTTAGCAAATTTTCAAGTGTGCAATTATCAATCCCAAATGCTATAAATATAAGGCCTCTGAGCTCATTTCAAACACACCTTGCGCGCCAGCTTTGCCCCCCAATTGAAACCCTTACAATTCAAAGGAAAACCTGAGAATTTTCAACTTGAAAATTGAGTTTGAATCTCACTGTTTGGAGATTCAAAAACTCCAGGATCCAAAGCTTTGTTCCATTGCCAAACCACTTCTGCAAGCTCCTCGAGTGTGATCAAGTCAAGTTTGAAGCAAGCAAGGTCCAGTTCTACATATAATTGAAGGTAATTTTCAGAAATCTTCTTCTCTTTGATTCTCACTCAATTCTCTTGGATCTTTGGTGGTCTGAAGTCCTACCATTGTAGGCAAGACGATTGAGTTGCTTTGAGGTCAAATCGAAGCAACTCAGTTGACACACCTCAAAATTCAACTCCTCGTATCTTTCTTTATATGTGGAGTTAGTTAAAATTGAGGTCAGATTCGTGCTCTACGCCATTTTTTCTTTCAGATCATATCCTGCTTTTATATTTATGTGATGGTGATGACTGAACCAGTCTGGTGAGCCTCGCTTGAGAAGGTGACCGGAGTTCCAGCGTCGGTGGTGTGTTGGACAGGTTTTGAACCATTGATCTCATTTGAAATGTTTTAATCTCACATGTTGGTTTTGATTACCATTGGTGTGGCGTGTTGACTCAAGTGTACCATGGAGCGTGCATTTTCATCCACTTGATTTGCCACCTCAATTAATGAGGGAGATCAAGTGGTCCACGTTTTTTCTGATTATTTGAATTTCATTTAGTTTGTTTTATTTTCATTAATTCATATTAATTTTAATATTGATCCAAAAAATATGAGAGTTTCACTAAATTTTTTTAAATAAAATCCTCTTTCATATTTTAAATTAAAATTATTTTTTGGATCATTATTAATATTTTTCATGATTTAATTGATTTTGTGAATATTTTTAATTGTTTAAAAATACTTTTAAGTTTCCAAAAATTCTGAAATTTTTTCTCCAAGGTCCTTTGACCTTGTTTGACCTATGATAAATCTCATGGCCATTTATTTGGTGTTTTGATGAGATTTTAGGAATTTGACAAACCATATTTAATTAAATGCTTTATTTTTAGTAGTTTTAAATTGAATAAATGCCAAATAATTGTGTTGAGCCATTTTAATTGTTTGTATGAGTTTGACTTGTGTTGTTGGGCCTTGGGCAAGGTTGATTTGACTTTGTTAGGTTAAGATTATTGGATTTAGGGGATTGATAGAATGTACATTCCATCTCCCAAAATGAATGAATGATCTTAATTTGGTAAAAGTCCTCCTTTGTCCAATTCGAGTTTTGATCTATTCCCCTCCCTCTTCATCTAATTCCCCTTCTTTATGCATCCATTTCATTTGGCCTATGATATCTCAATGTCCTAAGGCTAGTTAATTGAAAAATCAACATAAGTATGTGTAAGACCCCAATTTTGACCCTAAGATCCCTCATGCAATTTTATCATATGCATTGGGATCACACCTTGGCATTCTCCTTACCCCTCTTTCATTGGGTTTTTTTTGGAGAGGTTACCAAGCACCATGTGATTGTATCATACTTGTTTACTTATCAAAATACCAAAAATATGTCTTTGTATTTGTCTAACCCCTTTGTAGGTAGGGCATGATCCCCATTGATCTATCAAGTTCATATCTAGGGTTTAAGACCCTCATGGCTAAAAGTACAATCAAGGATTGATCCACAATGTCTCAAAGCATCATATATGAGTCCTAATAATCTCTACATGTCATATTGATCAAGTTTTCTTCAAGAGTTTGGAAGTGATTTGCCTTGGAAACCCTAGTTTGACTGAGTATCTTGAGTAACTTCTCCAACAAGCTATCTCACCAATTGATCAAATTTCTCAAGGGACGCTTAAAAATTCATCATCTTATACATACATGATCTACCATGAGCCTAGAAAGTAAAGATAATTGGAGGTTAGCAAGTTGGTTGATGGTGGTTGGCCAAATGAATTCATCTGATCAAATTAGGGTCTCCCTAGACCCTATTGTCATACCCTAAATTTTACCCTGAGTTTTCACTCGCATCAACATAGCATAAATCAATCCATTTTGTCGTGTATTTCATCAGTTTAAAGCATTCATCAGGGTTCAGGTGAAAAGTCAGGAATTCTGACATTTTATTTGACTTTGATAATACTCATTCAGTCGTCTGTTGATTAAGAAGTCAAAAGACTCGATTTCTCAATCTCGTTGCATCGTTTATTTTTATTGCATCGTATTTTAAAGGTTAGGAAAGTGATAATCAAGAGTATTGTCATCGTCTGAATCTTTATAGGTTTTGTTTGTGCTTGAGAATCAACAGCAAATTGTACAAGGGAGATTCATTTACGTCTGATTGTCTGCTCATATTTATTCAGTTAGCAATTTATTTCATTTACAAGACGTTTGCATTTTATACTTGTCACAACATGCATTTTTGTTCCCTATAGTTTAGAACATCAGCCAGATAAAATTTTCAAACCTACAAACAGATCGGTCGAATCGTTTCTTAATTGTGCATCAAATCAGCGGGTGAAGAATTTCAAAATTGAGCTTTCATACGTCAGTTTTCTTAATCTACGGTTCACGCAGTTTAACCCGGTGTGCTCATTTTAATTTTTCGACTACATTTTATGTCGCATTTTTATCCGCCTGAGCCTTTTAACTGGTAAATTTTTATTGCAAAATTTGATCAAAACCTGTATGTTTCCGAAAAATTTATTTCGCGCTGATTAATTTAATGTGTTTAGTTTATTTATTTCTTAGCATTCTTTCACCCAATTTTTATTTATTTTTTATCCGTTTATTTTTTATCCGATTAAATAGAATTTTCTACGTTTTTATTTTATGTTTTTTTTTTAAAAATATTATTATTTTTTAGTTTTTAGCACTTGCTAAAATTAAATTATTATTTTTTAGTTTTTAGCACTTGTTAAAATTAAAAAAATCAAGAAAAATATGTTCTCCTTCTCCATTCATGAAAGGCCACGTGGCCAACTCACACCCACATGTTAAAAAAAACGTTTTTTCCCAAAGAGAAAGATCCAAACACTGTCCAAGAGATATTTTGTTTATCTTTCATGCACGTGAGGTTTTCTCATCTCAATATATTATATTTTTTCCTCTTCAAAAAAACCACATACTGCATTCTTTTTCACCTGCAACTTTTTTTCACCCACCCTCACTTTTCCTTCTTCTCCACTCTACTCGCCAAAACCATATTCATTTTTCCTCATCATCTTCTCTACAACATAATCACCTTCATCTTTTCCATCACCACATGACCACCAAAATCATTTTCATACCAACACACCATAACTCTTCATACTCTTTTTTCCCTCTCTAAAAATCAACAACAACTTCCAAAATCTCACAAACACATAACTCATTTTTTATCCTCACAACAACACATAAACCATGACATAACTCTCCTCCTCTCATACAACTCAAATATAACCTACATCAAACCAAATCTAGAAAATAAAACATAAGCCACAAATAAAGAGGAACAACAAAACTCGGAAACGGAATCGTAAGCTAAAACGAAGGAAGAAAAAGGAAGTATACTAACACACCGGAAACACATCCGTTAAACTCCGGAAAAAAAAAACCACTGTGCTCTGGTCACAACCCCATGCGACTCCTTCAACCTTCAGAACTCCATCCTCATCGTCGAGCACCGTGGATCTTCATCGGAGGTTGACTTTACTTTTCTATTTTCTTTTTGTGTGGCACTGCATTTTGATTGATGAAGTGAGAAGTTGAGCTTTGTTGTTAAGAAAAAAAATAGTGAAAATAAACATATGTTGTTGTTGCTATTCATGTGAATTTGAGGCAGGAGGACAAAAATTTTATTCAAAAAATGGTGTTTGTTGTTGTCACGGTTCATCAAGCAGGATGAAGAGGACTTTTTTTTTTCTTTCCTTTAGAAACTTGTCATCTTTTTAGTGGATTTTAAAAAAAAATGAAATAAATAATAATGCTTTCATTTCTCTTCTTCAGTAGAACACCACCGTCCCACCTTTTTTTTTTCTTCATTTCTTTATTTGTTTTGTTCATGTTTTATTATTACTATAATTATTATTATATTATTATTATTATTATTACTGTAATAATAATAATAATAATTATTATTATTATTATTATTATTATTATTATCATCCTCATTATTATTATCATCATCCTCATTATTATTATAATGTTTATTACTATTTATATTATAGAAATTTTTATTATATATTATTATTATTATTATTTATTATTATTTTGTATTGATTATTATTATTATTATTATTATTATTATATTGTCTATTATTATTTTTTAAGATTTATTGATTAATTATTATTATTGTTTTCATTATTAATATTATTTTATTATTATTATTGATTAATTGTCATTATTGATTATTATTATTATTAATAAACATTATTATTATTATTGTTTATTGTTATTGTCATATTTGTTAATTTTAAAATAAAATAAAATCGATTTTATTTGTCCCATCGATTTTTCATAGATGCATCACAATTTTTAAGTTAAAAATTCAATTTAACTTCAGAAATTACTTAAATGCTTAAATATTTGTCGATCGGCCTCAGATAGGGTGATTCATACATGAATCGTTTTACGACTACTTAAACATTACGCTAAATTTCTTTTAATTTAATTTATGATTTTATTTCGAGTCCCTTGGCTTTCTCTTGGGCCTTCTTACAACGATATTCTTTTATTTTATATCTGTCTTTCAAAGCTTATATCATTTAATTATTGTATTGTATCCCCATTCGACAAACTGTACCCCCATTCCCGAAAAAGTGTAATAAATTTTATTTCTTTTGTTTATTTTTATTGTATTAGTTGATTGTTAATTCCAAGATTAAAATCAACCCTTTTTTAGAAAAGAACAAAAACAAACACTCGATCCAACGTCGAGTCTTTTGTCCTAAATCAAATCCAAATTGATTACAAAGTCAAATATGCCCCCGCCACATCCAAATTATTTTTCATAAGTCAACTTCTGACACTTGATCCAACGTCAAGTCGTCCTCCTGTTTTTAAAAGCTTTTCACAATAAAAATGGAAGAAACTGATTAAGTTTAGACTTTCTCTGTTTCGGATGTTAGGATACTGCTGTAGAGCTCAATGTTCAAACATTCGTCTTCCATATTAAAATACAATAATTACTAGAATTAGGTCATTTCTCTTATAGAAGAAAAAGATTGATTGGGTATCGACCTTCTCTTTCCCGATTATTTGGACACTGCTGTAGAGCTCTATGTCTGATTAATCGTCTTCTGTTAATGAACTTTGACCTAATTTGCCACATTTTCATAAACAAACTTTTGGATGAAAATAGAGTGATTGGGCTTAGGCCTCTTCCTTTTCGGGCATTCGAGTACTGCAGTAGAGCTCCCTGCTTGGATGCCTGTCTCCGCTTAAAATCAACTCAAACTCATCAAACTTATTTTTCACCCTTGTGCGACTCCGAAAACATTTTCAGAAAAGAGTATGCAACATCCATTTTGATGCGAAACAAACAAAGACTTCAGCCTCCAAGAGCGAGCAGCAAGTAAAGGTTTAATCGCTCAAATATGATCCAAGCATCACTCTCTTTAAAAGCAATCCACCCAGTAGTTCTCTTTGGGTAGAACTACGTATGCCTTGAGTTCTTCATAGCACCTGGAGATACGTAGGAGCGGGATTGTGAAATCTTGTCAGGCACATTAATATTAAAAACCATAAGTCTTTCCTTTCTTTCTTTCTCTTTCCTCACCCGATAAGTAGAAAATCGCAAACGATATCATGTTAACACTCTAACACAAAACTAACTAAATGGGTCCCATCGAGTACGATGGATGTGAGGGGTGCTAATACCTTCCCCTTATATAACCGACTCCCGAACCCGATTTTGGTTGCGACGACCATTTCTTTTTGATTTTTTATGGGTTTTATCGATATTTCCCCTTTCCCTCTTTGGGAATAAATAAAGATTGGTGGCGACTCTGTTTCGATTATATTTCGAGCGTTCCTTACGTTTGGGTATTTTTCGCGCCACGACACCTATCTCCTACAATTTTAACCATATGAAAATGATTTCAAGAGAAAGGTTACTCTAGGTCAGTTTGTCTAAACCCTAATTTGAAAGTCAACTTTCCAAGGCCATAACTTGCTAAATATTTATGAGATTAAAGATTTACAAGTTGCACAATAAACTTCAAGATGTCTACTTCAACTTTGATGTTTTGAGTGAGATCTAAATTAACATTTATGAGCATGTGATATGAGGATACATTATAGGTCATTTTCGCCCTATACCATTGAACAAGTGATTTTCCTCAGCTTCAAAAATGCATAACTCTATCGTTCTAAATCCAAATTACATGAAATTGGTAACCATTTTGAAGGTATTTGAAAGAGATACAACTTTTATAAAGACACATTTCTCATTTGGAGCTCACATAAAAAGTTAAGTAAGGTGGAATATTGAGATATATGACTTAACACTTAGAAAAATTTTCGACATATTGAAATTTCCAAACTTCCACCTCAAAATTCACCATGATCCAAGTTCCAATTGGAAAAGTATCCAACATCAAAGTTGTTCCCCTTGATCTAAGCTTTCCAAAGAACCCTATTTCATGCATTTTGGATGAGGTTTTCTAGGTATGCGCATGGTCTTAATAGGTATGCATTATTGGAGAAAATTAAATGTGCAAAACTCCATTTCACCTTGCCTTGCCATTCAAGCATGATTTGAACTTCAGTACAGTTGCAATTGGATCATAATGGATTGCTTCATGGTCCTGTAGACGCCCATGCAAGCTTGTGCATCACCCTGCCATTTTTAGCAATTTTTCAAGTGCGCAATTATCAATCTCAAACGCTATAAATAGAAGGCCTCTGAGCTCATTTCAAAGATCTTGCGCGCCAGCTTTTCCCCTAATTGAAACCCTTACAATTCAAAGGAAAAACTGAGAATTTTCAACTTGAAAATTGAGTTTGAATCTCACTGTTTGAAGATTCAAAAACTCTAGGATCCAAAGCTTTGTACTATTGCAAACCACTTCTGCAAGCTCCTCGAGTGTGATCAAGTCAAGTTTGAAGCAAGCAAGATCCATTTCTACACAACATTGAAGGTAATTTTCAGAAATCTTCTTCTCTTCGATTCTCACTCAATTCCTCATCAATTCTCTTGGATCTTTGGTTGTCTGAAGTTCTACCAATGTAGGCAAGAAGATTGAGTTGCTTTGAGGTCAAATCGAAGCAACTCAGTTGACACACCTCAAAGTTCAACTCCTCATATCTTTCTATATATTTGGAGTTAGTTGAAATTGAGGTCAGATTCGTGCTCTACGCCATTTTTTCTTTCAGATCATGTCCTCTTTTTTCATTTTCTTGATGGTGATGAGTGAACCAGTCCGGTGGACCTCGCCTGAGAAGGTGACCGGAGGTCCAGCGCCGGTGGTATGCTGGACAGGTTCTGAGCCATTGATCTCATTTGAAATGTTTTAATCCTAAGCGCCCAAAGTAATTACCACGCATGTAGAACAGTTGACCAGGTGTATGGTGGAACGCACGCTCATGTCCACTTGATCTGCCACCTCAATTAATGAGGGAGATCAAGTGGTCCACGTTTTTTTGATTTTTTGATTTTCATTTTATTTCATTTGATTTTCATTAATTCATATTAATTTTAATATTGATCAAAAAAATATGAGAGTTTCACCAATTTTTTTTAAATAAATTCCTTTTTCATATTTTGAATTAAAAATATTTTTTGGATCATTATTAATATTTTTCATGATTTAATTGATTCTGTGAATATTTTTAATTGTTTAAAAATACTTTTAAATCTCCAAAAATTCTGAAATTTTTTATCCAAGGTCCTTTGACCTTGTTTGACCTATGATAAATCTCATGGCCATTTCTTTGGTGTTTTGATGAGGTTTTAAGAAGATGACCAACCATATTTAATTTAATGTATTATTTTTAGTATTTTTAAATTGAATAAATGCCAAATAATTGTGTTGAGCTATCTTGATGATTTGTGTAAGTTTGACTTGTGTTGTTGGGCCTTGGTCAAAGTTGATTTGACTTTGCTAGGTTAAGATCATTGGATTTAGGGGATTGATGGAATGTATATTCCATCTCCCAAAATGAATGAATGGTCTTAATTTGGTAAAAGTCCTCCTTTGTCCAATTTGAGTTTTGATCTATTCCCCTCCCTCTTCATCTATATCCCCTTCTTTATGCATCCATTTCATTTGGCCTATGATATCTCAAGGTCCTAAGGCTAGTTGATTGAAAAATTAACATAAGTATGGATGAGATTAGGCCACCTCTTTTGCATATTCTTTTTGTGTGTTGTATGTTTCATGAGCATAGTCCATTATACTATGTGTTAACATGCATTAACACCAACATTATATTGCCCGACCTCAAATAGTTGTGACTTCTACATAAGTCCAATTACGATTGCTTAACATACCACTAAATTTTTGACACAAAAAAGGCATATCATTCTAGTTAGTGAGATTGTAAGTCTCCCCTCTTTCATGGTATTATGTGGAAATTTGGCCTTTTTTCCTTCCTTTGGAAGATGTCTTGATTCAAGGATCCTTGCTTGTGATAACTGGGTTGAGTGTTCTCCAAAGGATGACTTAAAAAATAAAAAGCCAAAAACAATACTAACTTATAATTCATTAACCACTAACATTTATTTTCAAGCCATTTATTGTTAATGCACTTTAATTTTTAAGCTTTATTCATTTACCATTATTCATACCATTCTAATTGTTTATATTAATGTCTTTTCACTTTGTCCACTTGAACCATATTGTGTGATATATCTTGTTTGTGTATATTTTGTTTGTTTGTGTGGTCTTTGACCATTAATGTACATAATAAGAAACAAAAACCCTAAAAAACTATTGTGGGGACTGTTGGTTTGATCTTGGGCAATTGAACTTAGAATCTAGGCAACATCCCTATGCAAAAGGACCTGGCCAATGCCAACTTTCATGTAACCAAGTGCTTGCAATTTGAAACTTCATCTGATACATCATTGAAGATCCATCTGAGTTCATCTGCAACATGATCATCGTGAAGCTGTTATTTTGAACCTATGACTTGTGGAATCCATCTGCTACATGGGCAAATTTGAAGAAGATCATGGAGTGGCTAAAGCTTGGATGTGGCTATCTTTATTTGATGCCTTGCTCTTCAAGTTAATATTGTATGCATTGTTTGTTGCTTGATTCTAATATCCAAGGGAATTTGGGGTTTCTGTATGACATTCTTGTCTATTGGATTGCTACCCATCAGTCAGATCTTTTCAACTCTTAACTTTTAAATTTATTCTTAGGAATAGTCTCTTCATATCCTCCCTATCTCCTTAATTTCAAAATCTCTCCCTCCTTTTAAAAACTTATTTGTTTGTACTTGTTCCTCTAAACTTAGACCATTTTGTAAATTAGAAACTTTGGCCTTATGCCATTGCATTTTTAAAACTTTTTCTTAATCAAACATGTAAATAAACTTAACTATACATGACTTAAAATTTTCAAAAGCCAAAAAGAACTAACCCATTCAAACCATTTTCTAGGCCCTTGTGCCTTTCAAACTTAATTTTTGATTAAAAGCAATGCATCCACTTTGAAATTTATATCACGAACTACGAGGTTTTGATCCCTCATTTTTTATTGGTACGTAGGCACAAGTCTGAAGGTCTTGTCAAACACAAAAATATAATTAATGAATTCTTTTCTCATCCCCCCATTCCATTTGTTTGTAAACATCACTTTATACAAAATACATATGCACACAAGAAAGGGCTCCCTAGGAGTACCTAGGACAATTTGGGTGCTAACACCTTCCCTCTGTGTAACCAACCCCATTACCTGTAATCTCTGGAATTTTATTAGTTTTGATTTGAAAACTTCTTAATTTTGGGTTTTGTTCGTACTTTCCCCTTTTTCCCTTGGAAACAATAAAAGCGTGGCGACGACTCTTGTTATTTGATGTCTAGCTTATCCATAGCTTGATGATCGTGAATTTACCGCTACATAAATTAAGTGGCGACTTCACTGGGGAGTGATCTCCAGTCGGTTTAGCCTACTTTTTTGTGTGTATATAATTGTATATATGTGACGTATGTATATTTGTATGATATAATCTGCTTGTTGTGCTTGGTGATCTCTGAGTGGTGAGAAAAGTTCTAACCCGAACTTGAGTGCAATTAAGATAGGAGGATGGTATAATCATGTCCGACTTGTGTCGAGTAGTCCTTAACAAGTTGGCTTGAGATCCATCTGCTCAGTGGAGACCCTTTTGGATTTGGAAATGTCACACAAGTATTTGTGGTTAGGCATTACTATCTCTAATTTGGGTCCGAGAAGCTGAGGACCGTAGAACATTTACCCCCTCTTGGCCTATTTAGGACGTAGTGCGGAGACTGTTCAAGTGTAGACTTGATAACAGTTGTTACACGATACTACACTCAGACGAGTTTCTCTTGAGAATATTATGGGTCGATGAGTCAGTTACCTTAACCTGTAATATCCGATAAATAGAATTAAGACTCTGGGAACTTTTTAGAACATGATCTACATGTTTTTATCCTTAGTTCACTCCTTTGGGATGGTTCTTACCCAGACTCCATGCTCGTGACTTACAATAAACCCTTGATTCTTGGTTGGTCCACTCAAGTATTGTCAATATCAATGGAAATTGGGTGTTAGTAAGGTGTAAACCATAATCCACCAAAATGGATGATTGATCTTGACAATGACTTGATTCATCCCTTGACCTTTGTTTACTTTCCTTGTGTGTGATCCCTTATTTGTGATTGTTGCATTCATGCATTCATGCGCATCATAACATTCATCATACAAAAATTTCAAGGAACTGAGGTATTATTTGCAAATATTTTCAGACCATGGATTATGGACGAAGGAACACTAAGAAGTACAGTTTCAGAAGTCCTGACTTGAAAGAGTTAAGGAAGCTATCATCTTTTGTATTAGATCCCTTAGACTTCAAACAACGTCATGGGAAGCTATTATCTGTCTTGTCTACTGATGTGGTTGAAGGACTTCTGAGTGTGCTAGTGTAGTTATATGATCCTCTCTACCGTTGCTTCATTTTCCCAGATTATCAGCTTGCGCCTATGTTGGAGGAGTATTCTCATCTCTTGGGGATACCTATTTCTAGTAGAGTTCCTTTTAATGGATTGGAGGAGATTCCCAGATCTCATCTTATTGTTGAAGCTCTTCACTTGAAGAAGTCTGAGATAGAGGCTCATTGGGTTAAGAAAGGAGGATTGTTTGGGTTTCCATCTGATTTCCTCACCAAGGAAGCTACTGCCTTTTCTCAAACCCGTAGTATGGACGCTTTTGAAGCTATCTTTGTGTTGCTCATCTATGGATTAGCTTTGTTCCCTAACATTGATGGTTTTGTCGATATTAACACCATTAGGATATTCTTGATTGGGAATCCTGTGCCTACATTGTCTGTTGTATTCCTCTTATGTACAAGTGGTTTATTTTGAAATTGCCTCAGACACCTGCTTTTGTGGAAAACAAAAAATGTATACGGTGGTCCCAGAGACTTATGTCTCTCACTAATGATGATATAGTTTGGTATGATTCTTCTTTGAGCAGTTTAGAGATTATTGATTGTTGTGGTGAATTCTCTAATGTGGCTCTTATTGGTACACAAAGAGGAATAAACTACAACCATGCTTTCGCTCGTCGTCAATTTGGGTTCCCCTTGAGATACAAACCTAATAACACTTTGTTATAAGATCTTTTCTATA
The DNA here is from genome assembly GCF_024323335.1 of Lathyrus oleraceus. Lineage (NCBI taxonomy): Eukaryota > Viridiplantae > Streptophyta > Magnoliopsida > Fabales > Fabaceae > Lathyrus > Lathyrus oleraceus. The sequence goes on from NC_066584.1 coordinate 296,739,520, forward strand.
AAGAGGGTAAAGATCCCCAACATTTGAAGCAGAAGATTGTGCATGCTTGGCATAATGTGCATAGGAAGGGAAGGTCCGAGCTTGGTCCGTGCAACTGTGTAGCTTTGGAAGCTTACACTCTTTGGGTAAAAAGGAGAGCTTTGGAGTTGAAAATGCCTTATCCTTGTAAAATACCTATATCTATGGTTGTGGTTGAGCCATTAACTCTCCCTAACCAAGATGTAGAGGAGTTGGAAGACGCTGAAGGTAGAGAAAAACAAGAAAGGGGGTTTGAATTGTTTTTGGAAATAAAAACTTTTTGAGATATTGGATACACAGAGAATAAAAAGGAATATGTCACAGAATTTTATACTGGTTAGCTTGAAGTTCAAAGCTACTCCAGTCCACCCTGCCAAGGTGATTTCGCATTCAAAAAGGTCTTAATCCACTAATCTTGAAAGATTACATAAACAATCGCCTAAGAGAATAATCCCTTAGCCTTCTCAAGTATTCAAACTGCACAGAGTCACTTCAGGAAATATCAGCAAAACTATGATTTGTAATACAATGTGCTTCTAACAAAAATAAAATATTACAGAATAATAAGAACAAAGCTTTTCATGTAAGAGCAGCAACTCGTGAAAAATGAGAGAGAATGAATGAGAGTTTTTGTATCTTGTGTGTCTCAGGTGTATCTTTTTGTGAAGTATTCAGTCCTTTATATAGGCGTTGAGAAGGATCGTTGGAGTGATGATAGGATCTTGGTCATTTAAGAATGTTTATTGTCATTACTCTCATTGTTTCTTTCTAAAACAGTTTTGGGCGGCTCATTATTTCCTTCTAGAAATAATTTCTTTCCAAAACCATATTTCTTTTCGGTTACGTGTTCTGAACTGGTGAATCTGTATCAGAGTCTTAGTAAATCAGAGTTTAACGTTAGAGGTTGATAATATCTGACCACATCAGAGTTTCTCTATGCTCTTGACTTCTTCAGATTCAGAGTCTGGATTCAGTCTTCTTTACCAGAGTTTCTGACTTCTTTATGTTGCGCTGGTAACTGCGTTGATCAGAGTCAGAACCTTCTGGACGCGTTTTCTCTGAGTAGCATCTGATAGTTGAGTTATGTATCTGATGTGTTGATCTATCTGATTGTTTGATCAGAGTCTTGCACACTTAAGAAAAATTTCGTTAGAGTACCATTTTTGTTTCATCCTTTGTTATCATTAAAATCTTAGAGATACATTGTAGAACCAACTTTTTTCTTACAATCTCCCCCTTTCTGATGATGACAAAACAATACAGAGAAGAGGTGGAACAATACAAAAATATTTCAGATCAGATAGAAAGAGGAACTCCCCCTGAGTTAGATCCTTGGGTTAATCAGAAGTTCTTAATGGACCTTCCTTGGTTTAGTGCTTTAGCTACTTTCCTGCATATCTTAAGTCATTAATTTAGTAATAATTTTTAATAATGTTTGCAGTTCTTTGAGAAGATTTAGTTATGTTTCCATCAGAGCTGTTTTAGTTCTCCCCCTTTTTGTCAGAATCAAAAAGATATAGAAAAAAGGTGATATTAATAAATAGAGCAGTTACAGATAAGCAGCAGAGAAGTCAAATATTAGAAAACAAAGGAAACAACAAATCAGAAAGGCAACAAGCAAATATCCTAAGTGCGTAAGGGTTTGGGGGCGGAGGCATCCTTTGGAGCAGCTGAGACAACATGTTCTGAATGTTGATGTTGACTGAGTCCTGTTGATCCAGCCTAGCCTAAACCACTTGTTGTTCTTTCTGCAGTTCCTCCAGAGTCTTCAAGACCAGAGGGACGAACCCAGAGTTGGACTGCTCCCCCCGAGTCAGTGCATCAGCGTTGACTTTGGCAGCTGCTTCTTCAGCAATACGAGCTACTTCTTCAGCATCGACTTTAGCTTTTGCCTCAGCCTCAGCAGCAGCCGCAACATCAGCAACAACCTTCTCCTTATTTTTCCATATACGCTGTTCTTCCTCTTGGCGTGGTTTCTCTTCAGCTTCCTTCCTTGCCCGTTCCTCAGCCTCTTTGGCTAAGCGCTCTTGAAGTCTAATACCAGCATCTCTGATAAAGTTGTTGCGGACTTGTTCAGAGAGACCTTTCAGTTTGAAGGCTTCAAAGGTCATCCAACTTATCACTCTGTTCCAGTGGATCCTTATTGCATAGGGATCATCACTGATGCTAGAGTTGATTGTCAAAGACTTAACCTTCTCTACTAAAGACTCTGCAAAAACCTGTATTACTTCTTCTAGGGTAGGGAGGGTAGTCTCTAGTTCAGTGTTAGATGATAGGGAGGATGGAGAAGGTGAGTTTGGGGTGCTGAGATTTAGTGTGGGTGTTATGGAGGCAACAGAAGTTGTGGGCGTGGGAATGGCAGAGGGTGATTGTGTTGCTTGTTCAGGTTATGGGTGTGGTTCAGATGGTGAGTGGGTTGGTTGTGGTTCAGAGTGGAGTGGTTGTTGTGCAGGTGGTGGTGTTTGTTCAGATGTGGTGGGATTTGGATGTTTAGGAGGTAGGGAAGTGACTTCTGGTTCAGGTTCAGAGTGTGATGGTTGTTGAGAGGCCAGAGCACGGGCTTGTAGCTGAGCCAGAGTGGGGGATTGGGGGTAAATGGTTCGGTGTCGAAGGAGAGTTCGTAGTATGGTGGGGATTATGGAGGTGGTGATGATGATGGTGAAGTGGTTTCATTTATAACTTTTGCTTTTGAAATGGGTAGTGTGGTGGTAGCAAGGTTAAATTTAAGTGAGGGTGGGTTAGAAGTTCTGGTGGTTGAGGGAGGAGTGTCAGAGGTGGTGTATATAGGGGTGGTTTGGGGAAGAGAATAAGCAAGAGGTTTTATTTTAACAGAGCGAGAGAGAGGTACAAACTTACTTGGAGAGCCAGCCAGAGGGACTGGAGGTCTTGACCTAGAGGATTCTCCCAGCCTTGCTTTCTTCGCCTTCTTGGACTTCTCATAGGGCTCTCGCATCCTCTTCATGAAGTTTGGTGGATTCTCAGGTAGCCAGTCCACTATGAAGTCAGAGATTGTTAATTCCTTAGGATTGGCATTAATTCTGTAAAACAAATAATGTAATCATCTCTGTTGTTTTAATATGTTGGGTTGAAGAAGTTCAACATCTGGACCAACATGTCATGTACGATGTCACGACATCATGCCTGTGACATCGTACATGTGTAGAAAACTGAATTAATTAATTCAGTATTTATTCTGGGATTAGTAAGGATATTTGGTGAATATCCTAACTCCCATGTGGAGGTCTTGAAGACTCAATCAGAAGATATATAGGCTCAAAGTAAGGAGATATATATGGAGAGATTTTAGGATTGAAGACCTTGTTTGTAGCAGAATTTTTCTGCTGAAGTTGTAACAGCAAAGAACAAGTCTGCTGCGATTTCTGAAGGCCCAAATCTAGTTGGGTGATTAGGTTATAAATAGCTAATTGTAACCTAGTTTTTGTAAGCCTCTTAGAATGAAAATTTAGGGGTGTGTGTGAGGTAAACCTCCCAGTCTGTGGGAAGGTTACCATGTGTTTCTCAGTGGTAAAAGCTGAGAGTATTTGTAACTCAAAGCCTGTAGGCAAGAGTGATTTTGTTCTTGAATGAAGCTGTGAAGCAAGTTCAAGGTGTGGTAACATTACATTGTATTTGTAGTGATAGGAATGGAAACTGGAGGTTTCTATCTAGGAGTTCCTAGGTATAGATTGCATTGGGTAGGGATTAAGTGAAGAGTTGTAAACGGGTGAGTTTAACTCTGAATTAATACTGCTAATAGTGGATCTTCTTCCTGGCTTGGTAGCCCCCAGATGTAGGTCATGTTGGACTGAACTGGGTTAACAATTTCCTGTGTTTGTTTTCCTTCTGCATGTGTTTTTGTTACTGTCATAACTCAGCTGATATTCCAGTCAGCTTACCAAGATGATAACAGACCTGGTATATAACCTTCTGTTTGAATGTCAATCAGAATGTTGTAACATTCATCAGTGACAGTGTATACTGAACAATAAGCATGTTAGGTTCTGTTCAGTATTTATTTAAGTTTGTTCTCTTCCAGGATAACAGACCTGGCCGAAGGCTCAGTGTGAAACTGTTAAACTGGATGGTTGGACAGTTGATACTGATGGTTGATACTGAAGTAGAGACTAGTTGGTCTTTTACAGTACTGCAAACTTAGCACAGCATGGTTCCAGGAACATAACAGAATCAACATATGTTCTGACTGTCAAACTGAATGTTGTGACATTCATTCTCAACAGCATGTGCTAAAGTGTAGGATGATTGGTTTTTCTGTTTAGGTATTTTTCTCAGGCTATTCTTCAGGGATTCAACAGCTGAGCTAAAATCCAGGAAACCAACTGCTAGCCTACAATTAATAAACCTAACAAATAACCTAGTTGTTAGCAATCTAATAAGTGGAAATTAGATTAAAGTGTTCAACCATTAATTCAGGAAATACAAGTAAAAGACAAACACACAGGAACAATGTAACAGATGATGTCCAAAATCACCAGTATGACATCATGCTGATAACAGTGTAAGAAAACAACCGAAGTGAGTGCCAGGATTGATCTCTGTTGAGTCCTTCTCCCTGATGCATAGAATCAGGTGTTTATCCATTCTAGGGTGACATAGAATGAGATGTCGTGACATCTGTGAACGTGTACATATTAGTACAGTGGTTAATAACTATCTTGCAGTATTAGTTACAATGTTGGATCAGATGTCATGACTTGGAGTAGAACATCTGAATTCTGACTACACCAGAATTTCAGAGATGTCCACCCCTTGATTGGCAAGGTCCTGTAGATAGTAGGCCACTACCTCTGGAGGGTCAATCTTGGAGAACAGGTAGAGTTTGTTGGGAATCTCCCTCTTATCCCTGAGTGCTTCCCAAGAGGTATCAAGTGTTGGTTTGGCTCTGACTTGATCAATGATTCCTATGCTCTTCATATTCCGAGCATTCGACGGTCTTCCAGTGTCAATGGTGACATCTTCCATGAGTCTGAGTTGAATCAGGTGATCCACTAAGCCACTCTCAATCAATACATATGATATGAGTCTCCCCAAAGGGATGTAGTTCCTTGTTTTCATATTGTTTCTAGTGTCTTTGACTGAGTCTCTGAGGTACTTGAAGAGAAGTACAGGTAGACACAGTTTCAGACCCTTGTGAATGCAGTACAAGATACACTTCTAATATGTGTTGATGTAGTTAGAAGAGTTTGAAGCAGGGCGATGATGAATGGTGCTTAAGATGATCTTCAACCAGACCCAGAGGTTCTGATGTAGCTCCTTGTTCTTGGAATGCTTGCCTTCAGCACTCTGTTGGAAGATGGTAGGGTTGCTTTCCTAGGACAAGTATTTTTCCCTAGGGTTTATGTTGTAGATGCGTCTGCCTCCTGTCTTCTCCATGTTCAGAAGGGAGGCAATGGATTTCTCAGTGATGACTATCTTAACTCCCAGAACATAGGAGATAATGTAGTGATCATCTGAGTCTGCGAAACGCCGGAACTCCTTCACCAGATTTGTATACACAGGGCCATAGAGGCGTTGAAAGTAGGTTTCCCACCCTTCACCAGATAATGTAATGATAACTATCTTAACTCCCAGAATGTAGGAGATAATGTAGTGATCATTTCTCTTCATGTTTTCAAAGTCCACTAGCGACTCACATAGAACTTCCAGTTTTTTAGATGGTGTTGCTAGGTGGATGTGAGGCTCACAATCGAGGATATGGGGTTCCCTGTAGATTGGGGTTGAGACGACGCCGGTGGTTGCTGTAGTTTGTTGACTTGAAATGGGTGTTTGCTTCGTTGAGTTCATTTGGTGGGAGAAGTTGCAAACTGATTGTTGCTGAGAATCCATGAAGAACAATTGAAGATGATGGTTGAAAGATGAAGATCTTGAAGAAAACTGCAGAAATTCTTGAAGGAGATGAAGAACTGAGAGAGAGAGAGAGAGAGAGAGAGAGAGAGAGAGAGAGAGAGAGGTTTAGTGAGGTCGTGAGTGTAAAGTGTGCAAGTGTAGTATGTGAAATGAATTTATACACATTAGGATGCATGCAAAACGACAACAAAAGGAGAGTTTAACTGTTAAGAAATTAAATGTGGCACGTTAACCAAGTAAGCACGTTTAGAGGAGAATGATTACAGTCCATGATGGAGGTCTAATCCCCAAATAAGCATACTGCTCGAGAAGATATCAAGAGTCTGTCTCTTGATTTCTGCTAGACAGCTGTCTAGAAGTTCCAAGGTCAGACGCAAGATGTACCACGTGTTACTTTATCTAATCTTCAGGAATACCAAAGGGTTGGATCCTGAGGATTTCTGATTCAGATAGCTTCTAACTGGTAGTAGCATCAGAGTCAAATACAGATTCTAGGTGTTTACTTCAGAGTCTTATTTTGCTATTTCAAAGGCACATTTTATTCTGGACAATTTTGAATGTTTAAAATTTTCAAGATAAAAAAGAATCTATCTTCAGCCAGGAGTTTGGTAAAAATGTCATCCCATTGATGGTCTGTATCAATAAATTTTAAAGTGATTACCCCTTTCTGAACATAATCTCTAATGAAATGATGTTTTATTTTTATGTGCTTAGCTCTGGAATGCAAAATAGGATTCTTACTTAAACAGATGGCAGCAGTATTGTCACAGAATATAGGAACGCTACTCTTAAAAATCAGAAGGTCTTCAAGTTGATTCTTCATCCAGAGCATCTGAGTAGTGCATAGTGATGCTGATATATATTCTGCTTCGGCAATGGACAAAGCTATGGTTGATTGCCTTTTGCTAGCCCAAGATATCTGATTCTTTCCTAAGAACTGATAGTTTCCAGATGTACTTTTATGTTTCATTTTGTCCCCTGCGTAATCTGCATCACAATAACCAGAAAGTCTATACTCTGATGTTTTCTTATACATCAGGCCCAAGTTAGGGGTTCCTTTCAGATACCTGAGGATTCTTTTAACAGTTGTTAAATGAGTTTCTCTAGGATCTGATTGGAATATGGCACAGAGACATACACTAAATAGAATATCAGGACGTTGTAAGACCCTAATTTTGACCCTAAGATCCCTCATGGCATCATAACATTGCATTTGCATCTTGCCTCAAGGATCATAAGCATCTTGGCTCCTTACCTTTGGGTGGGATCTCTCGAGTTTTGGTTTGAGATCACCAAGCATGCTTGAATTGTATATTATTTCTTTTCTCATTTTATTCACTAACCAAAAGCACAAAAATATGTCATTAACATCTCTTGTTTGTAGCTTGAGCAGTCACAAGATCCAAAGCTTCTAGGAGATCCTATGTGCACTGATATGGCCAAGAGAAGATGAAAGAAAGCATGGCAACGGTTCCCAAATCTCTCATCCATCAAATATTCCTCCCAAGTATCTCAATTCATCATTTTGATCAAAGCAAATCAAGGGGTTTGAGGCTTGTTTCACAAGGAAACCCTAATTCAGCTGCTCATCAACTGTGCCTTGCTCATGAAGAAACCTTAACCCATGATCAAATGAAATCAAGGGAAGTTATTTAATTCATCATTTCATGCATATTTGAACTTATTTGAGTATCCTCAATCATCAATTCATCAAGACATGAGGTTTGGACTTGAGAAGTTGATCAGTCAATTCATCTGACTATTTTGAAATACACTGAGACCTAACTTTTCATGTATTTGTCAAATGGAGATGACCCCAAGAGAAAAAATGTTCTTAAGGACCATATGAACAACTTTCATGTTCATCAAAAATTTATTTGAAGCTTGGAAGGTCATCATCCATTCCAAGACATTATAGGTCATTTTGATTGGAACCCTAATTTTGGGTCAACTTCCCAAGGACATAACTCCTTCGTTTTTCATGATTTTGAGGTGGTATCAAATTCATTGGAAATCTAAAGATGTCTACTTCAAATGTTATGTTGGGAAAAATTTGAAAATCCTAAAATAAATACATGTGATAATGCAAAACATTATAGGCCACTTTGGACCAAATGCATTGAAATGAGAAAAAGTCCAACTTCAAGTGCCCATAACTTCTTCATCAAAAATCCAAATGATGCAAACTTTAATTCCATATTTATTGCCTCTAAAAGATATACAACTTTGATGTTGAAGATTTTGTCATTTGGAGCTTGCATCATTGAAACAGAAGGGCTTGAACTTTGGCCAATTTTGAAAATCTCACATGTACATGTTTTGCACCCTACACTTCATGACCACTTTTCATCAATTTCCAAGGCTCAAATGAAGTTGTGATCAACATAACAATTAATCCTCATGCAAAAAGATTTCCAACCATTACTCATGAGGTGGTGTTTCAAGTTTGGACATGGCATTTTCGAAGACTTGAACATAATGGTCCATTTTTGAAAATCATTTAAATTTACATTTCATGATCCATTAATACACAATTTGCACGTCCAGTTTGTACATGCTTAGCATCAGCTGCCAAACCCAAGTGGAATTGGGCCCTCCATGCGCCTGTACAGGCCCATGCATGGAGGCCCTTTCCATTCATGCAAAGTTGTGATCATGCATTTTAGCATTGCCTTGCCTATAAATACAATGCCATTGCTCTTCATTTCACTAACCTGAATGCGCCCTAAATACTGTGCAATTGAATCCTCACCCTCACTCCAAAGGAACTCTCTCATTTTTCTCTCAATTTTCAGATCTAGAATTCAGTTGCATCGATTGTTTTCTTAGATCTAAAAGTTCCTAAACCTCATCACCTTGATTCGTAGAGTGTACTGCAAGCATTAGCACCAAGAAATTGTGACTCCAAGCTCTGCAAATCAGAGGTCCACTTCAAATTTTATTTTCTTCGAAAATCAGCTTATATTGTGCTTATTTCTTGTTGTTGTTGTGTGATCTGAAGTCCTCTGCATAGAGGCAACATTCTTGAGCTTCGAATTTTTGAAATCTAGCAAGTTCAGTTGAACACCATTAAAATTCCATCTCTGATTTTTCTCAATGTAGAAACCTAGAGTGGATTTGGTTGGTACAGGGGTGATGTACATCACCCCAGCTTTCGATTGGTGCCTGGATCGTAGCATTTGGTTAACATTTGTTTCTCTGCAACTTTGAGCTTGGCCGGAAGTTGGCCGGAGAAGACGGTGGCGCTGGTCACCGTCCCTTCTCCAGATTAGATCTGAACCATCCATCTCATTTTCCAGATCAGATCTCGTCCATCCAACATTATGACTTATTTAAAGGCCATGTGTTATTCAGTTGACTCGTGCATATGATGAACGCGCGCTTCCTGGCCGCGTGATGATCCACGTCAATTAATGAGGTCTCATCAGACGGTCCACACATTTTCACATTTTCTAATTTCTGATTTTATTTCTTTTATTTCTTTTAATTCCATTTCTTTTTTTAAAAATTCATAGCTCCTTCATTATTGGTCCAAAAAATATGAGACCAATTTCATTTTTCTCCTTTTAATTTCTAGTTTCTAAAAATGATTTTTAATATTTTTTATTTTATCATTTGATATTTTTTTAAGAATTTTCTCTTTTCTGCTTATTTTTAATTCATTTAAAATAGTTTTTGATATCCAAAAAATACAAAAATATTTTACCAACCTCTTTGAATGATGATAGATCTATGAAAAATATTCTCATCATTTATTAATTGATTTGAGATTTTAATTCAATTAGGTAATTTTTATGCATTTTTAATTGATTAAAAATAGTTTCTGACTTCTAAAAATGCTGAATTTTTTTGTCAAACTTTGTTTGACCTTGTTGAACTTGGGATAATTCACTTGGACTTTTCAAAGTTGATTTAAAGTGAGTTTGAAGTTTGACCTTTCTTTATTATTTTAATTCAAGTTTTATTTTAATATTGAAAAATACCAAAAATATTTTATTTGTTTCTTGACTTCTAATCTTCATTTTGCTTCTGTTTTCTATTGTCTGACCTTGATCTTCTCTATCTTTGGTCAATGCTTGTTGATTATCTTATTCCATTTCCATTAATGTGCTTTAATATTCATCTTCTTCTTCTTTTTTGATCAATGAGTTAAAGATTGGTGGTTAGCCTTGATACATGGAGGTTTAACCTTCCTTGATTCAAATCTAATTCAACTTGATCATGGATCAAGTGAATGGCTTTGCATTAAGGATAGGTTGCTTCCTAATCAAGCAAAGAACCTAAATCAATACAAGATCATTTCTCATCTTCTTTTTGGCATGGCAAGTTGTAGGATTTTGATTCACTAATCAAAATCTCTAACTTGTGTTGTTGCCTACATTATTATTGACCGGCCTCAGATAGTTGTGACTTCTACATAAGTCCAATTACGATTGCTTAACATAGCGCTAAATTTCCTTATGGCACACTAACTCTAACACTAACCATTATGGGCGCAGGTGCCTCAGGTGGCTTATTTTGGGGCTCGCTAGGCGAACCATTCTGCTCGCCTAGCGAGCATGACAGCTCAGGAACCAGTACTATAAGTAGCAGGGGCTACTTTTTGGAAGGGAGAACTTTTAGACTTAGATATTTTCTGCTTTTTCTTGGGATCATACCTTGTAAACACATTTTCTTCATTTTTCTTCATCTCTTAACAATATTTTGCAAAAAGAAGGTGGATTCCCATCCAATCTCGATTCTTCGACTCGGATGTTGATCAACCTTCGACCGAAACTTGTTGACCAAGCTACCATGAAAATGAGTAGCTAAGTCCTTCATTTTGTCAAGGTTATATGTATATGATCATAAGCTTTGTATGAATATGGGATGATCTTCATTTGTAAACTCTTTAATGATGAATATATGGTGAAAACATTGTTTTATTGATAACTCTTTGTGTTGGTTTATGATCGAGAGATGTTTTCCAACTCTTTACCTAGGTTTTCATCCAATCTTGTTTGTTAGCTAGAGATAGTAATGAATGATTTTGTTCACCATAAAGTTGAACCCAAAAGTTGTCATTTTGATAGATTGTGTGAGAGATCAACAATGGATCAAAATGGGAAAACCCACAATGTGTGTTAGAGATAAACACATTGGGAGGACTTTGTGAAATAATTTATCATCTAAAGGAGTTTATGAGTCTTGTTGATCGAACATATGCATGCAAAGTGATCGTCAAACCCTAACTTTGACAATATTTCTCAAATAGAAAAACCAAAACTTTTACCGAAATTTCTTACTCTTTTATGCAAGCTACCGTTACCAAAAACCTAAAACCCCTTGTTACTTTAAGTTAAGAACTAAACAACTGTCGAACGGCGGAGATATCTCACAATCCCTATGGAGACGATAACAAAACCCCGACACTCTAACCTTACACCAACAATGTGGCGTATGTAGATCATGACGTCACAATAGAACAATTTGACAGTATTGTTGCAAACATTACCGCTTGTAACAATTTGAGTTTTTGTGATGCCGATCTCCCTAAGGAGGGAAGAGATCACAATTTGGCACTACACATATCTATGAGCTGTAAGGATGATGCCATGTCTAATGTGCTGGTAGGCACTGGATCATCACTGAATGTGTTGCCAAAATCCAATCTGGCCAGATTGTCATACCAGAGGCCTCCCATGAGGCAGAATAGAGTGGTGGTTAAAGCTTTTGATGGATTCCGTAAAACTGTGATTGGAGAAGTTGAACTCCCAGTCAAGATCGGACCAAGTGATTTCCAGATCACTTTTCAGGTCATGGATATCCACCCATCATATAGTTGTCTGTTGGGCAGACCATGGATTCACGAGGCAGGTGCCGTGACATCCACCTTACACTAGAAACTAAAATTTGTCAAGAACAAAAAGCTGGTGGTGGTAGGGGAGAGAAGGCTCTCCTGGTTAGCCATCTGTCTTCCTTTTCTTATATAGATGTTGAGGACGAAGTTGGAACGCCGTTCCAAGCTCTGTCTATTGTTGAGCCTATTAAGAAAGGAACTTCTTCGTTTGCATCCTACAATGATGCTAAGTTGGCCATTGAGCATGGCACAACTACCGGTTTAGGACAAATGATCAAGCTGGAAGACAATAAATCCCGGGCTGGCATAGGGTATTCTTCTGGCACTTTCAACGAACGTGGGCTGTTTCAGAGTGGTGGGTTCATCTACATTGTCCAAGAGGAGGAAGTTGTTGCTATTGAAGAAGAGGATGTAAAGGAAGATTCTGACAACTTTATCATCCCTGGAGGGGTCTGCAATAATCGGGTCACTGTTGATGTTCCAAAAGTTATCCATAAGTCAAAGTAATGTTCATTTTGTTTAAAAACCCTTCTCCCATGCCAAAAGGAGGAGTGATGACATTGTTGGCTCATAAATACAATGATATTTCATTCAATAAATTCATGTTAAATGTTTGTTTTTCCAATTATTTTCACTTTTTTCTTTTTGCATGAAATTGGTGATCACATAAAACCCTAAAAATAGAATAAAATCAATCTTTTCATCTGCATAATAATTTGCCTTGTTTGAATTCTAAAATCTCTTCTATATCCAAAATCATTATGCAGGTTGATCAAACCCATTAAACATAATGATCCAACACCATCTCTCAACTTTGAGTTCCCTGTATTTGAGGCAGAAGAAGATGATGTTGAAGAGATTCCCGATGAGATCACCCGTCTACTTGAGCATTAAGAGAAGATTATTCAGCCGCATCTCGAGAATCTGGAAACAATCAACTTGGGGTCTGAAGATTGTGTGCGAGAAGTAAAGATTGGAGCACTCCTTGAAGAATCTGTTAAGACGGGGTTGATTGAGTTGTTACGAGAATACATCGACGTCTTTGCCTGGTCCTATGAAGACATGCCTGGTTTAGATACTGATATCGTGCAACATTTCCTGCCTTTGAAGCCTGAGTGCATGCCTGTGAAGTAGAAGCTCAGAAGAACTCATCCTGATATGCTAGTGAAGATTAAAGAAGAAGTTCAGAAGCAAGTTGATGTGGGGTTTCTGGTGACTTCTACATATCCTTAGTGGGTGGCCAATATTGTGCCCGTGCCTAAGAAAGATGGAAAAGTCCGAATGTGTGTGGACTATAGAGACTTGAATAAAGCTAGTCCGAAAGATGATTTCCCTTTACCACATATTGATATGTTAGTAGATAATACAGCTAAATTCAACGTCTTCTCGTTTATGGACGGATTTTCCGGATATAATCAGATCAAAATGGAACTCGAGGATATGGAGAAGACAACATTCATCACACCTTGGGGAACATTCTGTTATCGAATGATGCCCTTCGGTTTGAAGAACGTCGGAGACACGTATCAACGAGCTATGACTACCTTGTTTCACGATATGATGCACAAGGAGATCGAGGTATATGTTGATGATATGATTGCAAAGTCAAGAACGGAAGTTGAACATGTAGAGAACTTGTTGAAGCTTTTTCAACGTTTGAGGAAGTATAAGCTTTGTCTGAATCCCAACAAGTGTACATTTGGAGTCCGTTCCGGCAAGTTATTGGGCTTTATTGTCAGCGAGAGAGGTATTGAGGTTGATCCTGCCAAGGTCAAAGAAATACAAGAGATGCCTGCGCCCAAAACTGAGAAGTAAGTTCGAGGTTTTCTTGGCCGCTTGAATTATATTTCCAGATTTATATCCCACATGACTGCCACATGTGCGCCGATATTCAAGATCCTCCGAAAAGATCAGTCTCATGATTGGGCCGAGGATTGCCAAAAGGCCTTTGACAGTATTAAAGAGTATCTGTCCGAGCCTCTGAGTCTGTCTCCACCTATGGAAGGGAGACCTTTGATTATGTATCTGACAGTTCTTGAATATTCAATAGGTTGTGTCCTTGGTCAGCAAGACGAGACAAGGAAGAAAGAATATGCTATTTACTACCTGAGTAAGAAGTTCACCGATTGTGAGTCTCGATACTCGATGCTTGAGAAGACATGATGTGCTTTGGCTTGGGCTGCTAAGCGCTTACACCAGTATATGTTGAATCATACGACTTGGTTGATATCCAAAATGGATCCAATCAAGTATATCTTTGAGAAGCCTGGTTTAACTGGGAGAATCGCCCGTTGGCATATGTTGTTATCTGAGTAGGACATTGAGTATCCAGCTCAGAAAGCTATTAAAGGTAGTATCTTGGCTGACCACTTGGCACATCAACCGATTGAGGATTATCAGTCAGTTCAGTATGACTTCCCAGATGAGGAGATTCTGTATTTGAAAATGAAAGATTGCGATGAGCCTACGCTCGATGAAGGGCCAGAGCCTGGTTCCTAATGGAGCATGGTATTTGATGGCACTGTAAATCAGTATGGAAATGGTATTGGGGCAGTGATTATTACTCCTTAGGGCACACATTTTCCTTTTACAGCAAGGCTAACTTTCAAATGCACAAACAATATGGATGAGTATGAGGCATGTATTATGGGTTTAGAAGAGTGTATTGATCTTAGGATCAAACATCTTGATGTTTATGGTGATTCGGCCCTTGTTATTAATCAGATTAAGAGTGAATGGGAGACGAATCAACCTTGCCTCATCCCATATAGAGATTATGCGAGGAGGATTTCAACATTCTTTACTGAGATTGACTTCCATCATATTCCTCGAGATGAGAATCAGATGGCAGATGCACTTGCTACGCTGGCTTCGATGATCATGGTGAGACTCTGGAATGAGGTTCCCAATATCACTGTGATGCGCTTGGACAGACCAGCTCATGTATTTGCAGTTGAGGAAGCAAAAGATGATAAGCCATGGTATTATGATATCAAGTGTTTTCTTCAAAGCCAGATTTACCCGCCTGGGGCATCTGTGAAAGATAGAAAGACTTTGAGGAGATTATCATGCAGTTTCTACCTCAATGGCGATGTGCTTTATAAGAGGAATTTTGACATGGTTCTGCTCAGATGCGTGGATAGACACGAAGCAGACATGTTAATGACTGAGGTCCATGAGGGTTCATTTGGTACTCATTCCAATGGACATGCCATGGCTAGGAAGATGTTGAGAGGAGGCTACTATTGGCTGACAATGGAGTCTGACTACTGCAAATATGTGAAGAAATTCCATAAGTGTCAGATTTATGCGGACAAGATTCATATCCCGCCGACACTTCTGAATGTGATTTCATCACCATGGCCTTTCTCTATGTGGGGAATTGACATGATTGGCATGATAAAGCCGAAAGCGTCCAACTGTCACAGGTTTATTCTCGTAGCAATTGATTACTTCACCAAGTGGGTTGAAGCGGCGTCATATGCAAATGTGACCAGGCAGGTGGTTGTGAAGTTTATCAAGAATCAACTCATATGTCGTTATGGTGTGCCAGATAAGATCATTACTGATAATGGATCTAACTTGAACAACAAGATGATGAAAGAGCTGTGTAGCGAGTTCAAGATAGCACATCATAATTCTTCTCCTTACAGACCCAAGATGAATGGGGCTGTTGAAGCTGCTAATAAGAATATCAAGAAGATTTTCCAGAAGATGGTTGTTACGTACAAAGATTGGCATGAGATACTGCCATTTTCTTTGCATGGATATCGTACATCTGTCCACACTTCAACAGGGGAAACCCATTTCTCCCTTGTATACGACATGGAGGTTATGCTCCCAGTAGAGGTGGAGATCCCATCAATGAGAGTCTTGTTGGAAGCCAAGTTGACTGATGTTGAATGGGTTCAGAGTCGTTATGACCAACTGAATTTGATAGAAGAGAAAAGATTGACTGCCATGTGCCATGGCCAGTTATATCAACAAAGGATGAAGAAAGCCTTTAATAAGAAGATCAAACCTCGTGTATTCCGAGAAGGTGACCTTGTGCTCAAGAAAGTTTTGTCTTTTGTGCCCGATTCCAGGGGCAAGTGGACTCCAAACTATGAAGGTCCATATGTTGTTAAGAGAGCCTTTTCAGGCGGTGCTTTGATACTTATAACTATGGATGGGGAGGACTTCACTCGTCCTGTGAATTCAGATGCAATCAAGAAATACTTCGCCTAAAAATAAAAACAGAATAGCTCGCTAAGTTGAATACCTGAAAGGGCGGCTTAGGCAAAATTGAGTATCTCGGTGGATTGAAAACCCGAAAGGGCGATCCAGGCAAAAGTTAGAGACACAAAAAATGAATATGTATCCCGCTAGATTGAGTACCTCACCCTGGGGCAATCTAGGCAAAAATTAGGGATTTGGCAAGTAACTGCATCCTGACAAGACTTTGTTCTACAACGGTCATCTGTCAAAGATTCTCGCTCAGTCATGATCAACTGAAGCTTCAAATACATCGGATTCAGAGTTGGTGGAGAAATGGTCATTATGTTCAATGTAGCCTTTTTCCAATATATATCGCCAATTTCAAATTTGTAAAGATCCATGGAATTTTTCCATTTGCAGACTACCATCCTATCAAATAAATTTGAGCATTTATCCAATTCTTTGCACTCTTATTTGTTTCTATTCAACAAATATTTTGCATGTTTTAATTGAAAAATATCATTGTTTTAAATAAATAAAATTTTCATAAATTATTTTTAAACAAAGTGAACATTCACAATGACAAAAGGATACTTGGGACGCCTTCAGTGCTCTCCCAAGGATGGTATGATTCCCAAAGGGGTAAGACATTTGTTCTTATTCCCAACATGCTTGTATCCTCTTCATTATCTTTCAGGTTGTCTCCCCCGCGAGCACAGAAGAAAGTTGTACATGCCACCAAATCCTCAGAGAATCTGGAGTTTTGGATGCGGCCTCAATCTTCTAGACCCCAGTGAGTCTGGATTTAGCATTTGTGTTATCAATTATATGGTTGTCATCCCTCGCGGGGATTGACCTAAAATCACTTATAGATTGATAAATTGAATATGCTAATCTTTCTGAAGAAAGTTGGTTTTCCCTCACTTCGAGTTAAGAAATGTCTCCGCTAGAGTGAGCCGGAAATCCCCAACATAAGTGGAGTTATCATCAAGTTTGATTTGTAGCTTTTCCCTTGTGGACTTGTCTACCTTTTATCTCCAGCAAATTTGCTCCTCGACCATCCTCAACAGGGTTGATCCCACTTTTACTCCCCAGTATGGTCACAAGCAGGGAATCCCCGATTCGGCCGTCAAGAGTGTTTCCCTAGTGGAGTTGTCTGATCATAGCCCGTTTGTGGTTTCCTCCCGAGCAGAGTGGTTGATGAAGATGTTTATCTTCCCCCAGCGGAGTAGTGTTCTCTTCTCCTCGGCATATATGATTTCTTTAGCAGTGCAAGAAGATGTGTTGGTCTTGAAACCTTTTGATTGGTGGTTGCTCCCCACAGAGTTTCATTTCCCTCTTTGATAATTTCCTTAGTAGGATTGATTTTACGGCGGATTTTATCCATGTTAGATTCCTCAGCCGAGACTTTGCTTGGTTGTAGAGTGGTATGAGAGATTTTGAGGAAGATGTGTTGATCCTTTCCCCAGCTGGAGTGAATGGTTCTCCTTTCCCTGCAAAGATCTTGGTTTCCTGATATCTTTTGCCCTGTCAGATTGGATGTTCTCAAGTCGGCCTGGTTTCCTCTCTTGAGATGTAGTACCGGATGTTTGTCTATTGATTCTTGGACCTATTTGTGTTAGATACGTCTGTTTGTCAGTATTCATCATACATAAACCACGCATATGTATGCATATTCTTAACATTCAGATATTCATGTTGCATTTCTTGCCATATATCTTTGATTGTTGTCTCCGGCTAGTTGGTGATACATATTCCCCAAGCAGATGTCGGTGTTTGATCTCTCCATATAGAGTCGGCCCAATAGGCAGAAAGTGTCTACCCTTTCTCCCATATTCCCCCACTGAGTTATGTCCTCGTGGATGATTGTTATTTCAGTTTCCTCCCAACACATATATTGGGATGGAGTTCTCCCCTGAGATATATCCTCATTGGGTTGAGTCTTGTTTCATAATGTCTCTCTAGCTTGTTCCTAGACTGATTGCTTTTGTTGTTTCCCCTGCACGTCCCCACGTTTTAGATGAATGATTGCTCAGTAACCAGTAATTGTCCATCTTTTCCCCGGCGGAGTCTGTGGCCCTCTACCCAGTAACCGGTAGTTATAAGTCCTATTTCTATGGTTTTCTACCCTCATACCGGTAGTTGTAAACCCTATTTTATCCCCTCGCAGAGTTAACCTTATTTTGTTCATCCTAATTGATGGCGGTTACCCTTCTGTGGTTTTCTACCGAGTATCTGGTAGATGTAATCCCCTCCTTGATTGGTGATCTTTATCCAATATTCGGTATCGATATTCCTTTACTTTTGAGTATATCTCCTAGTAACCGACGATATATCTCCCGGATCATTGCCTTTGTCAATGTATCCCCAGCGAGTTATCTTTCATCTACCCTTGGCTGGTAATGATCGTTTCTCCCTTTGATTGGTCATCATTTTATACCTAGTATTCGGTATCCCGATGTCCTTTCCTTTCAGTCGATTTATCCTTTATTAACCCAGTAATTGGTTGTGGATAATCTTCCATACGAGTATGTTATTTACGTTCTGACGGTAATAGATGATATATCTCTTACGCTCTCTGGTCGAAGTCTTTTGTTCTTCCCCAGTCGAGTAAGATTCGTATCCCTTTTGCGGAGTCGAATGTCCATCCTGTAATCGAGTTTGCTTTTCAGCCCTCCTTTCGGATGATGAGTGTTTTGGAAATATTCCCCAATTCACGCCTTGGTTGGTCACCTATTATATGCCCAGTAACCGGTATCCCTGGTGTTCCTTCCCCTTCTGCTCCCTATTATGACTTTCTGTCCCCTGTGGAGCCAGATTTCCTGAGTTGAAATATACCTTTTTAGGTTTTCCTCGGATGTTTTCGGATGTTTGATATCTCTCACCCTTGTACCGGTCTTAGATATTCATTCTCCCCGAGCATGTTGTTCTCTCACCCTTATACCGGTGTTTTGATCACATGTCTCCTTGAGCTTATTACCCAGTAACCGGTAATACCTCATCCTATTGTTTCCTCAGATGAGTCTTGTTTGGACATTTCCCAGTAAACTCCCTTAGTGGATTTTCCCTATCTGAGTCCGGATTTTCATCCGAAGTATCCTTTATGGATAGTTTTTGCTGTATTGGCACATTCCCTAATACATGCATCTCTGAGTCAGCTCGAGTCTTCCCATTGATTTATTTTCATGGAATTCCTCTCGTGTCTCAGCAAGGCTTAAGTTGTGACCTGCTCACGTATTTTATTCCCTTTCTTATCCCCATAAGAATCCCCAGAGTCTCTGTCCCGTTGAGTGTATTACTCATATGGATTGTCAAGTTTCTCCTGATTTCTTTTCTCTTTGTGGACACATATCTCCACAGCGTATTACCTTGTTGCATACATACATTTGCATCATGAGGTCTCTTAGGGACCAAAATTCGTCTCTTTGTTATTATTTAAGCCCATTCTATCTCGTCGAGACGAAGATTTTAACCTTCACTTCTCCGGCTAGAATGACCTTAAATAGGGGCATCTGTAAGACCCTAATTTTGACCCTAAGATCCCTCATGGCATCATAACATTGCATTTGCATCTTGCCTCAAGGATCATAAGCATCTTGGCTCCTTACCTTTGGGTGGGATCTCTTGAGTTTTGGTTTGAGATCACCAAGCATGCTTGAATTGTATATTATTGATTTTCTCATTTTATTCACTAACCAAAATCACAAAAATATGTCACTAACATCTTTTGTTTGTAGCTTGAGCAGTCACAAGATCCAAAGCTTCTAGGAGATCCTATGTGCATTGATATGGCCGAGAGAAGATGAAAGCAAGCATGGAAATGGTTCCCAAAGCTATCATCCATCAAATATGCCTCCCAAGTATCTCAATTCATCATTTTGATCAAAGCAAATCAAGGGGTTTGAGGCTTGTTTCACAAGGAAACCCTAATTCAGTTGTTCATCAATTGTGCCTTGCTCATGAAGCAACCTCAACCCATGATCAAATGTAATCAATGGAAGTTCTTTCATTCATCATTTAATGCATATTTGAACTTATTTGAGTGTCCTCAATCATCAATTCATCAAGACACGAGGTTTGGACTTGAGAAGTTGATCAGTCAATTCATCTGACTATTTTGAAATACACTGAGACCTAATGTTTTATGTGTTTGTCAAATGGAGATAACCCCAAGAGAAAACATGTTCTTAAGGACTATATGAAAAACTTTCATGTTAATCAAAAATTTATTTGAAGCTTGGAAGGTCATCATCCATTCCAAGACATTATAGGTCATTTTGACTGGAACTCTAATTTTAGGTCAACTTCCCAAGGACATAACTCCTTTATTTTTCATGATTTTTAGGTGGGATCAAATGAATTGGAAAGATTAATATGTCTACTTCAAATGTTATGTTGGGTAAAATTTCAAAATCCTAAAATAAATACATGTGATAATGCAAAACATTATAGGTCACTTTGGACCAAATGCATTGAAATGAGAAAAAGTCCAACTTCAAGTGCCCATAACTTCTTCATCAAAAATCCAAATATTGCAAAATTTAAGTCCAAATTGATTACCTTGAAAAGATCTACAACTTTGATATTGTATATTTTCTCATTTGGAGCTTACATCATTAAAACAGAAGGGCTTGAACTTTGGCCAATTTTGAAAATCTTACATGTACATGTTTTGCACCCTACACTTCATGACCACTTTTCATCAATTTCCAAGGCTCAAATGAAGTTGTGATCAACATAACAATTAATAATCATGCCAAAAGCTTTCCAACCATTACTCATGAGGTGGTGTTTCAAGTTTGGACATGGCATTTTCGAAGACTTGAACATAATGGTCCATTTTTTAAAATCATTTAAATTTACATTGCATGATCCATTAATACACAATTTGCACGTCCAGTTTGTAAATGCTTAGCATCAGCTGCCAAATCCAAGTGGAATTGGGCCCTCCATGCGCCTGTACAGGCCCATGCATGGAGGCCCTTTCCATTCATGCAAAGTTGTGATCATGCATTTCAGCATTGCCTTCCCTATAAATACAATGTCATTGCTCTTCATTTCACTAACCTGAAGGCGCCCTAAATGTTGTGCAATTGAATCCTCACCCTCACTCCAAAGGAACTCTCTCATTTTTTTCTCAATTTTCAGATCTAGAATTCAGTTGCATCGATTATTTTCTTAGATCTAAAAGTTCCTAAACCTCATCACCTTGATTCATAGAGTGTATTGCAAGCATTAGCACCAAGAAATTGTGACTTCAAGCTCTGCAAATCAGAGGTTCACTTCACATTTTATTTTCTTCAAATCAGCTTATATTGTGCTTATTTCTTGTTGTTGTTGTGTGATCTGAAGTCCTCTGCATAGAGGCAACATTCTTGAGCTTCGAATTTTTGAAATCTAGCAAGTTCAGTTGAACACCATTAAAATTCCATCTCTGATTTCTCTCAATGTAGAAACCTAGAGTGGATTTGGTTGGTACAGGGGTGATGTACATCACCCCAGCTTTCGATTGGTGCCTGGATCGTAACATTTCGTTAACATTTGTTTCTCTGCAATTTTGAGCTTGACCGGAGACGACGGTGGCGCTGGTCACCGTCCCTTCTCCAGATTAGATCTGAACCATCCATCTCATTTTCAGATCAGATCTCGTCCGTCCAACGTTATGACTTATTTAAAGGCCATGTGTTATTCAGTTGACTCATGCATATGGTGAACGCGCGCTTCCTGGCCGCGTGATGATCCACATCAATTAATGAGGTCTCATCAGACGGTCCACGCATTTTCACATTTTCTAATTTCTGATTTTATTTCTTTTATTTCTTTTAATTCCATTTCTTTTTTTAAAAATTCATAGCTCCTTCATTATTGGTCCAAAAAATATGAGACCAATTTCATTTTTCTCCTTTTAATTTCTAGTTTCTAAAAATGATTTTTAATATTTTTTATTTTATCATTTGATATTTTTTAAGAATTTTCTCTTTTCTGCTTATTTTTAATTCATTTAAAATAGTTTTTGATATCCAAAAAATACAAAAATATTATTCCAACCTCTTTGAATGATGATAGATCTATGAAAAATATTCTCATCAATTTATAAATTGATTTGAGATTTATTTGAGATTTTAATTCAATTAGGTTATTTTTATGCATTTTTAATTGATTAAAAATAGTTTCTGACTTCTAAAAATGCTGAATTTTTTTGTCAAACTTTGTTTGACCTTGTTGAACTTGGGATAATTCACTTGGACTTTTCAAAGTTGATTTGAAGTGAGTTTGAAGTTTGACCTTTCTTTATTATTTTAATTCATGTTTTATTTTAATATTGAAAAATACCAAAAATATTTTATTTGTTTTTTGACTTCTAATCTTCATTTTGCTTCTGTTTTCTATTGTTTGACATTGATCTTCTCTATCTTTGGTCAATGCTTGTTGATTATCTTATTGCATTTCCATTAATGTGCTTTAATATTCATCTTTTTCTTCTTCTTCTTCTTCTTCTTTTTTGATCAATGAGTTAAAGATTGGTGGTTAGCCTTGATACATGGAGGTTTAACCTTCATTGATTCAAATCTAATTCAACTTGATCATGGATCAAGTGAATGGCTTTGCATTAAGGATAGGTTGCTTCCTAATCAAGCAAAGAACCTAAATCAATACAAGATCATTTCTCATCTTCTTTTTGGCATGGCAAGTTGTAGGAGTTTGATTCACTAATCAAAATCTCTAACTTGTGTTATTGCCTACATTATTATTGACCGGCCTCAGATAGTTGTGACTTCTACATAAGTCCAATTATGATTGCTTAACATAGCGCTAAATTGCCTTATGACATACTAACTCTAACACTAACCGTTAACCATTAACATTTAATTCTTGCTCTTTACATTTATGAAATTTACTATTCTTGTACATATTATTCATTTGCTTTTGCCCTTTGCTCATTTGAGCACATGTTTATGTTAATGCAATTTGCCTTTTGCTCACTTGAGCACATAATTGTGTATATATTATTGTGGTTGTGTTTTGTTTTGATTGTTGTGGACCAAATGCAAAAAATGGACAAATGGACTTAGTTTCTAGGACATTCCCTATGCAAAATTGGAGTAAAAAGGCCTTAATGTTGAAGATGGATTAGAAGGACCAAATCTTTAAACTCACTCTTGTCCATTCTTGATTTACTTCATAGAACTCTTTGATGTGTGTTCTTTTGTGCTAGGGGAATCCTATTTGAGTCAAATTGAAGAACCATTGCCATGTTCACCCAAAATGAAAGATACAAGAGCCATTGGGGATCTTCTAAGAGCTTGCTTGATTAATTTGATTGATTGAGCTTACACTTATTTTGCTTGCATATTCCAAAGGATGGGAGCTACTTGGATCATCAATATGATCTCAAGAGAGGGACTCCATTTGTGGTCTTGTTTCTTATCCTTCATCTCTTGTATGATTAGGACTTTAGCCATTCTTCTTATTTCCTCCACTCTAACCCAAGCCAAAACTTTTGTGCAAACATTTAACACTTCTTTTTAAACATTAGAAACCTAAGCATTATGCTTTTGATTTTCAAACTTTCTTTTCATAACACTTATTTTGAATTGAATCCTTAAGTCAACTTTGACCACATTTTGTAAATACTTTTCATTGGTGAATATAACCCATTCAAATGCTTTTGTAATTTCAATGGCCACTTTCTTATTAAAACTTTTCATAACCTTTAGCTATTAGATTTGAGTTATCCTTGAAGTAGATGTAATACTCACCTATATCCTTAGTGATAGACAATGAGTCTTCCATGCTTATTATAGGGTTAACCCATCACTAGCATGTTGAAGCTATCCTCACATGGTGGATTTGTAGTTTTAGGTTGAGTTTTCTCCCTTGGATAACAAAAGACCTTAAGGCTTTTGGACCAATCAATTCACCAACTTCTTTTTTTGAGATTTTTTACCCCAAACTACGAGGTTTTGATCCTAATCTTTTTTAAGATGGTACGTAGGCAATGGGTTCATCCATCCAAACACAAAATTGTAAATAACTTGTATATTCTTTTCTCATCTCTTCAATCATGTTTGCACAAGCAAATTTTCACAAAATACCAACCTTACAACAAGTGTGAAAAGGGCTCCCTAGGAGTACCTAGGATGTTTTGGGTGCTTAAAACCTTCCCATTGCATAACCAACCCCCTTACCCCAATCTCTGACATTTTTACTAGTTTTTGATTCGATAAAACTTTTAGGTTTTTGCTCGCTTTCTAACCATTCCTTTGGATAAATAGAAGTGCGGTGGCGACTCGGCTTGTATGGTTTACCTTGGATTTAGTCAATATGTCTAATGGTAACGAATACCCCGCTACAGACGTGTAGCAGTCAGATAGAGAAGAGAGCCTATCATACCACGATAGAGCTTCTAACAAACCTTCTGGATAATTTCTTCTTTTTCTAGAATGTAGGTCGGATGCATATGTGTCTTATCAGGTTTGCATTCAGCCATTTTGAATTTCTTCAGAATGTCTTTTATGTATTTACTTTGATAAATGTAGGTAGCTTCTGAAGCTTGATTGATTTGAATCCCTAGAAAGAACTTTAGTTCTTGCATTAAGCTCATTTTAAATTTTGTCTGCATTAGCTCAGAGAATTCTTGACATACATAAGGGTTAGTTGAACCAAAAATAATGTCATCAACATATATTTGGCATATCATGAGACCATTTCTAATGTTTTTACAGAAGAGTGTAGAGTCAACCTTTCCTCTAATAAAGTCATGTTCTAGAAGGAAGTTACTTAATCTATCAAACTAAGCTCTAGGAGCTTATTTTAAACCGTACAGTGATTTCTTGAGTTTAAAAACGTGTTCTGGACATTTAGAGTTTTCAAAACCTGGAGGTTGATTGAAATAAACTTCTTCTGATATATAACCATTAAGAAATGCACGCTTGACATCCATTTGATATAGTTTGATAGAATGATTTGCATCAAATGAAACAAGTAAGCGAATAGATTCTAACGTGGCGACTGGGGAAAAGGTTTCATTGTAGCCAATACCTTATTTTTTATTGTACCCTTGTGCCACCAGTCATGCTTTATTTCTAACTACTTCTCCTTTTTCGTTCAGTTTGTTTCTGAACACCCATCTGGTTCCAATAATATGAGTTCCTTTAGGCTTTGGAATAAGATCCCCTACGTCATTCTTTGAGAATTGATCTAGCTCTTCTTTCATAGATAGAACCCAGTCATTGTCTTGAAGTGCCTCATCACAGGAAGTAGGCTCAATCAGAGATACTAGTCCTAGAGGAATTTCTTCATATACTTTGAATGTTGACCTAGTTCTGACAGGTTCATCCTTGTTTCCCAGAATCAAATCATCAGAGATGTTGGTGTGGCTTCTTGATTTCTTCTGGATAGTTGAGGCTTCAGTTGCATATGGACTTTGTTTATCAGATACTTCTGGTGCTTTAGTCTTTTCGTCAGAACCTGCAAGAGTAATCTCCAGATCTGCAAGTTTCTCAACTAGCTTTGACTTTTCAGGGTTAAGCTTATCATTAAATCTAACATGGATTGATTTTTCCATAATTTTGGTTTCTATGTTGTATACTCTATAGCATTTAGAGCGTTCTGAGTATCCTAACATAATACCTTTTTGTGCTTTTGAATCAAACTTGTTCAGATGTTCTTTAGTATTCAGAATAAAGCAAGAGCATCCAAAAGGATGGAAATAAGAAATGTTGGGTTTTCTTCCCTTGCACAGTTCATAGGGAGTCTTTTCCAGAATAGGTCTTATAGAGATTCTATTCTAAATATAACACGTTGTATTTACTGCTTCAGCCCAAAAGTGCTTAGTCATATTTGTTTCATTGATCATGGTCCTGGCCATCTCTTGGAGTATTCTATTTTTCCTTTCTACAACTCCATTTTGTTGTGGAGTTCTAGGACAGGAGAAATAATGGGATATTCCATTAGAATCAAATAGTTCCTCAAAAAATTTATTTTCAAATTCTCCATCATGATCACTTCTGACTCTGATGATTTTAGAGTCAAATTCGTTTTGCACTTTAAAACAAAAGCTAGTGAATATAGAGTGAGACTCACTCTTGTGCTTTAGGAATTTTACCCATGTCCAGCGAATAAAGTCATCAACAATAACTAGTCCATATTTCTTTCCATTGACTGATGTTGTCTTAACAGGCCTGAACAGGTCAATGTGAAGAAGTTCCAGAGGCTTAGAGGTAGAAACAATATTTTTCTTTTTGAAAGACGTTTTTGAAAAAATACCTTTCTGACATGCCTCACATAGAGCTTCTGAAGATTACTTAAGTTTAGGTAGGCCTCTGACTAACTCGAGTTTATTTAGCTGAGAGATTTTTCTCATGCTAATGTGGCCCAAGCGTCTATGCCATACCCATTGCTCTTCATGAACAGACATCGGGCATTTTACATTTTGTTCTTTTAGGTATGAAATATTTATCTTGTAAATATTGTTTTCCTCTTGCCAGTGAATAGGACTGTTCCATTGTTCTGATGAATTACTTTACATGTTTTTTTATTGAAGATTACATTATAACCGTTATCACTTAATTGACTTATTGATAACAGATTATGCATTAATCCTTCTACATAGAGAACATCAGATATAGAGGGAAGAGTTCCATTACCAATAGTTCCGGAGCCTTTGATCCCTCCTTTCTGATTTCCTCTAAAACCTACGAAGCCAGCATCTTTAAGTTCCAGGCTTTGGAACATATGCTTTCTTCCCGTCATGTGTCGTGAGCATCCAGAGTCCAGGTACCATGATTGGTGTCTTAACTCTGTTGCATAAGATATCTGCAACATAAACAATCTTATCCTTTGGTACCCAAAATCTTTTGGGTCCTTTATGATTAGTTTTCCCATAGTTTCTTAGAACTTTGGGTTTTCTAGCATTATCAAAATGTTGTGCTTGTGTATGTGTGTAGTGATAAGAAAAAGGAGATTTAGGTTTATCATCTGTGGAAGATTTTTCTTCACTTGGGACATACCATATTCCTCTTTTATTATTCTGACTTACTCCGTAAATCATGGATGTCATTCTGCTCCTTTCTATCCCATTTTTCAGAAACTTTTGAAAAGATTTTTCATATTCATATATCATTGTGTTAGAAGTTTGTGGGGCTTGAGATAATGCTTCTTCAAGTTTTAAACATTGTTTATTTGTGGAGTCTCTTTCTTTTATCAAAGTTTGATTTTCATCTTTTAGTTCTGAAGCAGTTATCTCAAGCTTATCACATTCTTTGATTGTTCTTTCAAGAACTCCTTTTAAAGCCTTAAATTTTTGTTTAAGTTTCTGATATGAGGTTAGAGTTTCATAAAGGCATGATTTAAGGTCAGAGTGAGAAAGATCATAAAATACCTCTTCAAAGTCAGATTCTCCATCTGATGTATTTCTGGAGGTGATAGCCATGAGTGCAACATTTGCTTGTTCTTCAGAGTCTGATTCGGATGAATCAGATCCACTATCGTCCCAGGTGGCCATCAGTCCCTTTTTAGTTCTGAATGAACTTTTCTTGAAATTCTCTCTTCTAGAGCTTTCTTTCTTCAACTTGGGACATTCGTTTATGTAATGACTTGTTTCCTTACATTCATAGCATGTTATTTCTTTGTTTGACTTACCTCTGGAAGTTGATTCTGAGGGACCTCCCTTGGGTCTTGGCCTTCTGAAGTTATTATTCCTTTTTCTCCAGAGTTGTTTAATTCTTCTGGTCAAAAGCGATAACTCTTCTTCATCGTCAGAGTCTTCTTTTTCAAAGTCGTCATTGTCTTACTCTTCAGCTTGGAAGGCTTTGTTTCTTTCTGGCTTGTGTCTTTCAGATCTAGACTTTAGTGTTATAGACTTGATCTTATTTTGAGGCTCATCTTCCTCTAGTTCTATCTCGTGGCTTCTGAGTGAACTGACAAGTTCCTCAAGGCTGATATTGTTCAGATCTTTGGATAACTTTAAGGCTGTGACCATGGGTCTCCATTTCTTTGGTAAGCTTCTGACTATCTTTTTGACATGATCTGCAGTTGTGTAGCCCCTGTCCAGAACTTTGAGTCCTGCAATAAAAGTTTGAAATCTAGAAACATTACCTCTACAACTTCATCATCCTCCATTTTGAAGGCTTCATATTTCTGAATTAGAGCCAGAGCCTTTGTCTCTTTTACTTGAGAATTTCCTTCGTGAGTCATCCTCAGAGAGTTAAGTATTTCTTTAGCTGTTTCCTTGTTGGTGATTTTTTCATATTCATTGTAGGAAACGGGATTTAGTAGTATCATTTTGGCTTTGTGATGGTTTTTGAATTCGAACTTTTGATCATCTATCATTTTGCTTCTGGGGATGGCAACGCCAGGGTCAGTCACAGGTGGTGTGTAGCCAATTGTGACTATATCCCATAGATCAGCATCATAGCCCAGAAAGAAACTTTCAATTCTGTTTTTCCAATAATCAAATTTTTCCCCATCAAAGATTGGAGGTTTAGCATTATAACTGTCTCTTTCATTGGTGTTGGCCATGGTGTCTTTCTCACGCTGGATCTCTCTACACTGTTAAATGTTTGATTAGAAAATCAATAACACAGCCGAAGCTCTAATACCAATTGAAGGTAGAGAAAAACAAGAAAGGGGTTTGAATTGTTTTTGGAAATAATTTTTTTTTGAGATATTAGACACACTGAGAATAAAAAGGAATATGACACAGAATTTTATACTGGTTCGCTTGAAATTCAAAGTTACTCCAGTCCACCCTGCCAAGGTGATTTCGCCTTCAAAAATGTCTTAATCCACTAATCTTGAAAGATTACACAAACAACCGCTAAGAGAATAATCCCTTAGCCTTCTCAAGTATTCAGACTGCACAGAGTCACTTGAGGAAATATCTTAGCAAAACTATGATTTGTAATACAATGCGCTTCTAACAAAAAGAAAATATTACAGAATAATAAGAACAAAGCTTTTCACGTAAGAGCAGCAACTCATGAAAAATGAGAGAGAATGAATGAGAGTTTTTGTATCTTGTGTGTCTCAGGTGTATCTTCTTGTGAAGTATTCAGTCCTTTATATAGGCGTTGAGAAGGACCGTTGGAGTGATGACAGGATCTTGGTCATTGAAGAATGTTTATTGTCATTACTCTCCTTGTTTCTTTCTAAAACAGTTTTGTGCGGCTCATTATTTCCTTCTTGAAATAATTTCTTTCCAAAACCAGATTTCTTTTCGGTTACGTGTTCTAAACTGGTGAATCTGTCTCAGAATCTTGGTAAATCAGAGTTTAACGTTAGAGGTTGATAATATCTGACAACATCAGAGTTTCTCTATGCTCTTGACTTCTTCAGATTCAGAGTCTGGATTCAGTCTTCTTTACCAGAGTTTCTGACTTCTTTCTGTTGCGCTGGTAACTGCGTTGATCAGAGTCAGAACCTTTTGGACGCGTTTTCTCTGAGTAGCATCTGATAGTTGAATTCTGTATTTGATATGTTGATCTATCTGATTGTTTGATCAGAGTCATGCACACTTAAAAAAAATTATTAGAGTACCATTTTTGTTTCATCCTTTGTTATCATCAAAATCTTAGATACATTCTAGAACCAACTTTGTTTTTACAGACGCACTCGCCAAGATGAAGCAAGAGAAGGATATGTGGGAATAGCGTTTCCATGCTTTGAGCAAAAAGCATGAGGAGTTGCAGTTGGAATCTAAGGACAAAGATGCACTCATTGAGCTACTTGAAGACCGAGTGACAAAGAGACAGAGAGAGCCGAAGGTTTCATCTTCTAGCATGCCCCAGCCTTCCGTTGCTTAGAAGAAAATTGTTGATCAGCTTGTCCTCGAGAAGGCTCAGATGAAAGCTTCCTTCGAGACCGAGATTCGACACATTCAAAGGAAGTACGCTTCTACAGCCCGATCTTCTGACATTGTTGTTAGTAGGGATCCTTAGGATGACTAGTCTCCTTCTCTTGTATTTTTCATTTGGTTTCTGAAATTGTACTCAGTGTAATCCTTTCAATTATAAATAAAAGAGATTTTTGGTCATATCAAATTGTTGCAATTGTTGTTTTATATATATATATATATATATATATATATATATATATATATATATATATATATATATATATATATATATATATATATATATATATATATATATATATATATATATATATAACAACAATTGCAACAATTTGCATAAGCAGGTTTCTCTTTCGCCAGATGTCTCATTGGTGTTTCTTCTGTGCTTCAGCCAAGCTGACTCATCAGTATAACACTCGCGTCAATCACCCCAGAATCATGGAACATCTTGAGCAAGAAACTAGAGAGCTAAAGGACGAGATCGCCCGCCTGACTGCCATGATGGAGTCAGTTCTAGCTGCACATAGCCAGCCTTCTCCAACACCCGCAACTCCTCCTCCTCAGAGGACCGTTATTTCAGAGGTGGATACCTCTACCATGCCTGTCAGATTCCCGTGGGGAATGCCGTCGAACTTCATGCCTGAAGGCTTTGCGCCTACCTTTGCTTTTATGCCGACATCTAGCCTGGCTATGTCTGTGTCACCTCCCATTGTACACACCTTACCTCGTGTAGAAGATACCATTTATCATTCTGAGCCATCTGAGGGCCCAGATGTTTATGAGAAAATGGATGAAATGAAGGATCAATTTCTTGAGCTTCACAAGGAATTGAAGACATTAAGAGGAAAGGATCTTTTTGGGAAGAGTGCTGTTGAATTATGTCTGGTGCCGAATGTGAAGATTCCGGTGAAGTTCAAAGTGCCTGACTTTGAAAAATACAGAGGGAACACATGTCCACTCAGTCACTTGGTGATGTATGCCCGCAAGATGTCTACCCAAACAGATAACGATCAGTTGTTAATCCACTACTTCTAAGAAAGTATGATCAGTGCTGCGCTCAGATGGTATATGGGGTTTGGATAGTGCGAGTGTCCGCACATTCAACGATTTGGGAGAAGCTTTTGTCAAACAGTATAAAAATAATATGGATATGGCGCCTGATAGAGACCAGTTGAGGTCCATGTCTCAGAAGGATAAGGAGACATTCAAAGAATATGCGCAGAGATGGATAGAGTTAACTGCTCAGATCACTCCTCCTTTGGAAGAGAAGGAGATGACAAAGATTTTTTTGAAGACCCTGAGTTCATTTTACTATGAACGTATGATCGCCAGTGCCCCCAATGACTTTATTGAAATGGTAAATATGGGGATGAGGCTTGAAGAAGGTGTCCGAGAAGGACGATTGTCAAAAGAGGAGGCATCATCGAGTAAAAGATATGGCAGCAGCTTCGGGAAGAAGAAAGACAGCGAAGCCAACGCAATTTCCAGTGGGAGGTAGAGGAGACCTCAGATCAGAAGGAATCAACCACCCCGTCAACACCATCATCAAGTATCCTCCGTAATTCCTGTATTTTCTGCAAGTTAATCAACACCAATTCAACAACAACAACGCCAACAACAACCACAACGACGAACAAACACTTTCAACAATAACAACAATACCAACAATCATCAACAACAAACTTTAGAGAGGAAGAAGGTCTCTTTTAACCCGATTCCTATGACATATGCAGAACTGTATCCGTCTTTAGTTCTCAAGAACCTACTCCAAACGAGAAATCCGCCACAAATTCCGGAACCACTTCCATGGTGGTACAAGCCTGAACTCCGTTGTGCTTTTCATCAAGGAGCACCCGAAAATGATATTGAGAACTGCTATCCATTCAAATACGAAGTTCAGAAGCTAGTGAAGAGTGGAATGGTGTCCTTTGAGGACCGTGCACCTAATGTGAAAGCTAACCCACTGCCTGCCCATGGAAATTCATCTGTTAATATGGTAGACGGCTGCCCTGGGGAGTTCAAGGTGTTTGATGTCCGTTTCATCAGAAGGTCTTTGGTGACGATGCATAAGGACATTTGTATGGTAAGAGATTGTGAGCATGCCCATGATGGTTGTGCTATCTGCAGTGTCAACCCGAGGGGTTGTACGATTGTAAAAAGCGACATCCAGCGGTTGATGGATGAAGGTATGATTCAAATTGTTCAATCCAGTCATGTAGATGACGATGTGAATATTATTGTTCCAGTGTTTAAGAATCCCGAAAGAGTGGTGATTCAGTATGACAGTAGTAACAGTAACAACATCAGTCAAAGATCAGTATCGTCGTTGGTCATACGGTTAGCGGGTCCAGTTCCGTATTCATCCGATAAGGTTGTTCTGTATCAGTACAATGCAACTATGTTGAAGGATGGTCAAGAGGTTCCATTGCCTACGACCAGCTCTGTAGTGAGCATTGCTGATGTTACTAATATGACTCGTAGCGGTCGAGTGTTTGGGTCGGTGTTCCCACAAGATAAGGAAGAATCAACTGTCAGTAAGAAAATGGAGGTGCCTGCAATGAGTCCGACTAGTGCTTCAAAGTGTCAGTCTGGTGAATCCAGCAATTTGAAGGCTAATGATGATGAGGTACTCTGTTTGATCAAGAAAAGCGAGTTTAATTTGGTGGAGCAGCTGCTCTAAACCCCCTCAAAGATCTCAGTACTGTCTCTGCTCATGAATTCAGAAGCGCATAAAGAAGCACTACAAAGAGTTCTAGAACAAGCGTTTGTGGAACATGATGTTACGGTGATTCAGTTTGATCATATAGTAGCTAACATCACTTCCTACAACAATCTCAGCTTCTATGATGAAGAACTCCCTAAAGAGGGTAGGAATCATAATTTGGCTTTGCATATCTCCATGAATTGCAAAGATGATGCTTTGTCCAATGTACTTGTTGACACCGGATTGTCATTAAATATGTTGCCGAAGTCAACTCTTTCAAAGTTGTCATATCAAGGAGCGCCTATGAGGTATAGAGGTGTAATCGTCAAAGCTTTTGACGGTTCACGCAAAATAGTGATAGGTGAAGTGGACCTTCCAATGAAGATAGGTCCGAGTGACTTCCAGATTACTTTCCAAGTAATGGATATCCACCCGACCTATAGTTGTCTGTTGGGAAAGTCATGGATCCATGAGGCAGGAGCTGTTACCTCCATATTACATCAGAAGCTCAAATTTGTGAAGAATGGGAAGCTTGTTATCGTTGGCGAGGAAAAGGCGTTGTTGGTCAGCCACCTGTCATATTTCTCTTATGTTGAAGCTAAGGATGAGGTTGGAACTCCGTTCTAAGCCTTATCTATTGCTGCTGAAAAGAGGGTCGGGGAACCTATGTCCTCATTGAAAGACGCAAGGAAGATTGTTGAAGAAGGTAATATGGATCAATGGGGGCGCATGGTAGAGGTCTCCGAAAATAAAGGTAGAACCGGTCTGGGCTTTCAACAAGGTTCATCGATTGCTAGGTCTGAGGATATGCAACTTAGCTTCCGTAGTGGAGGGTTCATTCATGGCAATGAACAACACTTAGTTGTCGTGCTAGAGGATGACGAAGAGGAAAACTACACCAATTTTGTGACGCATGGAAAGGCTTGCAACAATTGGACTATTGTTGACATTCCTGTTATTTTGCATCAATCTAAGTAATTGCTTTTATATGTTTAAAAATCCTTCTCCTATGCCTAAGGGAAAAGTGAACATTTTGTTGGGCATTTTCAAATTGATCATTAATAAAATTAATTCTATTCATCCACATCTATGATCTTTTGTTTTTACTTTTTGCTTTATTCTGAAAGTGGTAATCACAAAAAAAACATAAATAAACAATATAATTGTCCATCTGCATAATGTTTGGTCACAAATTCACTTCTCTAAAATCAAAATATCAAATCATTATGCAGGTTGGCTTCTAACCTCATTGAATACAATGATCCTTCTCCTTCTCCAAATTTTGAATTCCCTGTGTTTGAGGCCGAGGAGGAAAGTGACTAAAAAGTGAGTGATGAATTGTCTCGTCTTCTTGAGCATGATGAAAAAGCCGTTCATCCATTCAAAGAGCAGATTGAGTTAGTCAACTTGGGTTCCGAGGATGATGTGAAGGAAGTCAAGATTGGGTCTCGACTGTGTCCATATGCGAAGAAGGGGTTGGTTGATCTTCTTCGAGAGTATTCAGATGTGTTTGCTTGGTCCTATCAAGACATGTCTGGTTTGGATTCTGAGATTGTGGAGCATAGATTGTCGTTGAAGCCAGAATGCCCGCCAGTCAAGCAGAAGTTGAGAAGAACGCATCCTGATATGGCAGTGAAGATCAAAGAAGAAGTGCAGAAGCAGATTGATGTCGGTTTCCTTGTGATTACTGAGTATCCGCAATGGGTGGCCAATATTGTGCTTGTGCTGAAGAAAGCTGGAAAAGTCTGCATGTGTGTTGATTACAGAGATTTGAACAAAGCCAGTCCGAAAGATGATTTCCCTCTGCCGTAGATTGATATGTTGGTAGATAATACTGCTAAATTCAAAGTCTTTTCGTTTATGGATGGCTTTTCCAGATACAATCAGATCAAGATGGCACCCGAAGATATGGAAAAGACCATATTCATTACACCTTAGGGAACATTCTGTTATAGAGTGATGCCTTTCGGTTTGAAGAATGCTGGTGCAACATACCAAAGAGCAATGACTACTCTTTTTCATGATATGATGCATAAAGAGATTGAAGTTTATGTCGATGACATGACTGCCAAATTGATTGATGAAGAAGAACATGTTGAGCATTTGTTGAAGCTATTCCAGCGTTTAAGGAAGTATAAACTCCGCTTGAATCTCATTAAGTGTACCTTTGGTGTTCGTTCTGGTAAGTTGTTGGGCTTTATTGTCAGCGAGAAGGGTATTGAAGTTGATATCTGCCAAGGTCAAAGCAATACAAGAGATGCCTGCTGTCATGCCCCAATTTTGTCCGGATAGTTCAAAATCCTTTTTGTCAAGCGTCCGTAACCAGAGGACACAGCGCATATACTCAAAAATTGGGGGTCTTATCAGAAGGTTTCTTTGTTACTACCTTAACGTGTGTAGCAAAACCCTAATCCAAGGGGTCCTTACTTGATTAAGGTTCCATAAACCCTAGTTAGACATAACATTCATTGTGTGGCATCCTAAAATTTTACACAGCTCTTCATCATTTACGGTGCTTAACTTCATCTGCTCGGTCAAAAGTTCATTCAATGTTCATTTGCTCATGACCCTCGGTTCTCATGGTCCACAAGTTTTGTAAAGGTTGGACTCATGATACTACAATAGTATCGCAGGATCCACGGTGCGTCTAGTGCTCCAAAGTACAAACGAGATTCAGTTCATTAAATCACAGTCTCTTTCCTTTTAATACATATCCCACTGCCATTAAAAATATATATGTATATAATATATGGTATATCTCCATTGTAATTCTTTTTGTCAAGTTTCCTTCATTTTTCGTCTTGAAAGAATAATATTTTTTTTCTCATTTAGAAATACTAAATTCATCATGTCCCTTTTGACAACCTTTCTTATTCTCCCCTTTTATACATTATTTCTATCATTTGCTTCTCATCTTAAAAGAAGGACACAATTTCATTTAAGTGGACTTATTTTCCTTACAAACTTTCCATTCTCCATTTTCTTTACATTACCTCTTTGACTAAATGCCTGAATTACATTGTAAAAATTCTTTACGTAAATACTTCTATTATATTGGACTTAAGGATAGAATTTAGGCTTTACAATGTAAAGGTCCATTCACTTGTTCATATCAATAAAGGGGAGGGCCTATAATGAAAGACCAAGATATTACACCAGTAAAAAGTCCCTAACAGAGTACATTGGTGAAAAAGAAGAAAAGTTACAGTGCACAAAAAGACAAAAGGTGCACAAAATGTCGATGAAGGATCTTTTTCTCACGCAATGCATCCCCAATTCCTCACGGAAATCGCACGAAATCAAGAGCGAATGGCCACTTTCTCAAACAGAATTTAACGGAATTATCATCCAAATCTACTAGTTGGATCCTCCCCACTCTGGATTCTATAAATAAGGCTCAATCATTGATTTTTTGGAGAGGAGGAGGAGACGAGGTTATGCTGCTAAGATTCATCCGTAGATTTCCCCTAAAAAAAACACATAAGTCCAACACTACCTCTTAAAATTACACACTGCAAATCTGAGAAAGAAATGGCTTGAGTCCCATAGAAGTTCATCATAACAAGATGAGTACATAAGGATGGAACCTGAACCAAAACCATGGCGAAGAATGACGTTTGAAGCAATCTCCCTGTGGTCGGTATTCCCTCCTGCATGATTGGTATTCCCGCTATGGCATCTTTAAGCCTCTTGTTTTAATCTGCATAATATTTATCACCCATTATGATTCGAGCAAATTTTGAAATGTTTAATTTAAGATTGTTAGAGAAAGAAAACTTTACCACCGCATCTTGATGTACTAAATTTGTATTGTTTCCTTTGATGAGCTTCGTTGATTGGTTTACATTGGCTATTTGTCATCCACTTTTGCACCTTGAATGCTGCTATTCAGTTTGCTTTACACTATTAGTTTTGATTTTGGGATCTAGCGTTTTCTGGGTTAGCGTTCGATTGGGATTTTCGTTTATGAATCTTTCGGTTTTGGGGTTAGTTTCGGATTGAGGGGAGGGAGTTTCATGTTGCTCCATTGGCTGATGTATCGACTATATGGCTCGATTTCGATCGAAGCCCCGAGTGGAGGTTTTGTTCCTCCATTGATGAGTGCGATGTGAAGCCAGATTTGGGGGAAGATGATGAACACTGAAGGCGGCCCTCATATGCCAAGAATGTAGATCGTTGATTTCTTGTCGGTTGGTACAGTGAGAGAGTTTGAAATAATTAAGGCTGGTGGGTTTAGGTACAGGGAGAACAAAAAGGTGAATGATGGCAAAGAGGCAGAAACTTGAAGGTTTCTGAGTTTTCCAAGCGATTGAAAATCCATTTGGGGTTTGGGCCGCTCCGTTAGGCTTCAATCTGGTCCAATCTACATCATAGACTTATAATTCCATTGCTAGAGACCATTGCCTTTTGTCCAAATGGGCCATCAGGCCCATACTTGCCCTTTATTTTTTCTATTATTACTTGTCTTTTATGTATTGTTTTAGTTATTATTATTTGCTCTCTTC
This sequence comes from Lathyrus oleraceus, assembly GCF_024323335.1. Lineage (NCBI taxonomy): Eukaryota > Viridiplantae > Streptophyta > Magnoliopsida > Fabales > Fabaceae > Lathyrus > Lathyrus oleraceus. The sequence goes on from NC_066584.1 coordinate 296,776,503, forward strand.
GAAAATCGCTATTAACCAATAAGCCCATTAGTGTTTGTATGCGGTCCTAGCATAGTCTCCCTTGTTTATTTAATCGTGTTATTTGCCTAGTTATATGGTGATTATGGATATGCATTAAGATCAATTAAAAACCCGATTAGTAACGATTTTTAGGAGGGGATGGTTTTCGTCTTTCCATTTGTTGTTGGATTAATATTTGCCTATTATAAAGTTAGACTAATAGATATGTATTAATATTGATTAAACATTCAATTTTGACTTTACTTTAAACTTAGCTAATTTCACATCGATTACAATCTAATTTTTTTAAAATAACCTCTAAATTCTTTTACAATTTAATATCGGACGACAAAAGGATGGGAGGCGTTCGCCTCACCATCTCGTAAATAATTGAACGATTGGCGCCCGACACATTGCTTAATTTCTCGTCATTTCCAATTAGAGCCGCAATCGTAAAAACTCAAAATATTTTTCAAAATCAATTAAAACTTCTAAAAGAATATTATTTTATAATTTAAAATTTCGAATGATGAAAGATGGAAGGCGTTCACCTCACTATCTCTCGATTATTTGAATAATTGGCGGTCGCCATATTGCTCAAATTATCGACTTCCGATTAAAACCCGGTCAATTCTCCAAATTCAATTTCAAATTATTTTCCCAAAATTAATATAACATCTAAGAACATTTATTTTTATAAATTAAATTTCAGATGATGAAAGATGGGAGGCGTTCGCCTCACTATCTCTTGATTATTTGAATAATTGGCGTTCGCCATATTGCTCAAATTATCGACTTCCGAGTAAAACCCGGTTAATTCTCCAAATTTAATTTCAAATTATTTTCCCAAAATTAATATAACATCTAAGAACATTTCTTTTTATAAATTAAATTTCGGATGATGAAAGATGGGAGGCGTTCGCCTCACTATCTCTCGATTATTTGAATAATTAGCGCTCGCCATATTGCTCAAATTATCGACTTCCGATTAAAACCCGGTTAATTCTCCAAATTCAATTTCAAATTATTTTCCCAAAATTAATATAACATCTACGAACATTTATTTTTATAAATTAAATTTTGGATGATGAAAGATGGGAGGCGTTCGCCTCACTATCTCTCGATTATTTGAATAATTGGCGCTCTCCATATTACACAAATCATCGACATCAGATTAATACATTTTAATTAAACTTGGATAAAGGAATGAGTGGCACACGCCTTATTGATCCTTGAATAAGCAAGTGGGGAGGTGTACGCCTCACTACCGTACATATTCAATATCCGGAAATGAACTTTCAAAAATAATTCGAACGAAAAAAGGAGTAGAAGGCGGTCGCCTTGTTATTCCTCGAAAGAAACGATTGGTGTGCACCATATTGCTCAATCTTTCATCGTTCCTAAAAAATACCCCAACACACTAAAGCTAATTTCACGCCCCCGCGCGATCGAAACCAACCAAACCAAACATCAAACATATCAATTCAACTTGTCACCCCCGCGTGACCAAAAAAACTCTTTTGAAAAAGAACATTGTTAATCCTTTCTAATGCGCACAACAAACTGGTGCTTAAGCCTCCGCCGAGAGTAGACAAGCCATCGTTTAGCCTTTAGAACACTGATCTATACAGTTGTTCATTAAAAACACCAACCAAATCATAGTGCCCGAACTACGAATGCTCTGATTTCCTTATTGCACCATAAGGATACGTAGGCAGGAGATTGGTGTATCTTCGCGAGCACACTAATAAAAAACCTCCCCTTTCTCCTTTTGAGGTATCCACCCATCTCTATTATCAACTCTAATTACCCGAAGAAAGCGAATAACATTCAAATAGCAAATTGGACTAAAAGGTTCTCGTTGAGTACAACTGACGTGAGGGGTGCTAATATTTTCCCCTTGCGTAATCGACTCCCGAACCCGAATATGGTTGCGACGACCATTATTCTAGTTTTCAAAGGTTTTATTTATATTTTCCTATTCCTTCATTAGAATAAATAAAGTTCGGTGGCGACTCTGTTCGAACTAACATTTTTTCCGCGTCCATCGCGAGGGATCGCATTTTTCGAGGTGCAACACCTACGCCCAAAACTGAGAAGCAAGTCAGAGGTTTTCTCGGCCGCTTGAATTATATCTCAAGATTCATTTCACACATGACTGCCATATGTGTGCCTATATTTAAGCTTCTTCTGAAAGATCAGTCTTGTGATTGGACTGAAGACTGCTTGAAAGATTTTGATAGTATCAAAGAATATCTGCTTAAACCTCTGATTTTGTCTTCACCTGTTGAAGGAAGACCATTGATCATGTATTTGATTGTGCTTGAAGATAGTATGAGTTGTGTTCTTGGTCAGCAAGATGAGACTGGAAAGAAAGATTTTGCAATTTACTACCTCAGTAAGAAGTTCACCGACTGTGAGACTCGGTATACTATGCTAGAGAAGACTTGTTGCGCATTGGCTTGGGCTGCTAAGCGTCTGTGTCAGTATATATTGAATCATACCCCTTGGTTGATATCCAAAATGGATCCAATCAAGTATATATTTGAGAAGCATGCTTTAACTGGGAGGATTGCCCATTGGCAGATGTTGTTATCAGAGTATGATATCGAACACCGATTTTAGAAAGCGATCAAAAGTAGTATCTTGGCTGACCATTTGGCTCACCAACCGATTGAAGATTAACAGTCAGTACAGTATGACTTTCCTGATGAAGAGATCTTGTACTTCAAAATGAAAGACTGTGATGAACCATTGCTTGAAGAAGGGCCAGAGCCTGGTTCCCGTTGGGGCATGATGTTTGATGGAGCTGTTAATCAATATGGTAATGGCATTGGGGAAGTGATTATTACTCCTCAAGGCACGAATTTTCCCTTTACAGCTAGATTGACTTTCAAGTATACAAACAACATGGCAGAATATGAAGCTTGCATTATAAGGCTCGAAGAGGCCATTGATATCAGAATCAAGCATTTAGATGTCTTTGGAGATTCAACTTTGGTTGTGAATCATATCAAAGGTGAATAAGAAACGAAGCAACCTGATTTGATACCATATAGAGATTATGCGAGGAGGATTTCAACTTTCTTTAATAAGGTTGAATTTCATCATACCCCTCGAGATGAAAACCAGATGGCAGATGATCTTGCAACGTTGGCATCAATGATTATAGTGAAGTATTGGAATGAAGTTCCCAATTTGACTGTGATGCGTCTTGATAGGCCAGCTCATGTGTTTGTTGTGGAAGAGATCAAAGAAGAAAAGCTGTGGTATTACGACATCAAGTGTTTCCTCCAAAGTCAAATTTACCCGTCTGGGGCATCTTTGAAAGATAAGAAGATTTTGAGGAGATTAGCCGGAAAATTCTACCTGAATGGAGATGTATTGTACAAGAGAAACTTCGATATAGTTTTGCTCAGATGCGTGGATAGACACGAAGCATACCTGTTGATGACTGAAGTTCATGAAGGTTCCTTTGGTACACATTCCAATGGACATGCAATGGCGAAGAAGATGTTGCGAGCAGGTTACTATTGGCTGACAATGGAATCTGACTGTTGCAAGTTTGTGAGGAAATGCCACAAGTGTCAAATATATGCAGATAAGATTCATGTTCTTCCGACACTGTTGAACTTTATTTCTTCCCCATGGCCCTTCTCCATGTGGGGAATCGATATGATTGGCATGATTGAGCCCAAAGCTTCGAGTGGACATCGTTTCATTTTGGTGGCAATTGACTACTTCACAAAATGGGTTGAAGCGGTGTCATATGCGAATATGACCAAGCAAATTGTTGTAAGGTTTATCAAGAATCAGATCATATGCCGTTATGGTGTGCCAAGTAAGATCATTACTGATAATGGATCGAACTTGAATAATAATATGGTGGAAGCTCTTTGTAAAGACTTCAAGATTGCACATTATAATTCTTCTCCCTACAGACCCAAGATGAATGGGATTGTTGAAGTTGCGAATAAGAACATCAAGAAGATTATTCAGAAGATGGTTGTGACATATAAGGATTGGCATGAGATGCTCTCATTTGCTTTGCACGGGTATCGTACATCCATCCGTACTTCAACAGGGGCAAGCCATTTCTCTCTAGAATATGGTATGGAAGTTGTGCTCCCTGTAGAGGTCGATATTCCTTCATTATGTGTGCTCATGGAAGCCAAGGTGATTGAGGCTGAATGGTGTCAAACCAGGTTTGATCAGTTGAATTTAATATAAGAGAAGAGACTAACTGCCATGTGCCATGGTCAGTTATATCAGTAAAGGATGAAGAAATCTTTTGATAAGAAGGTCAGTTATATCCATAAGTCAATTAAGTGATAACGGTTATGATGTAATCTTCAATCAAAAAACATGTAAAGCCATTAATCAGAACGATGGCTCTGTCCTTTTCACAGGCAAAAGGAAAAACAACATTTACAAAATAAATCTTTCTGATTTAAAAGATCAAAATGTTAAATGTCTAATGTCAGTTCACGAAGAGCAATGGGTATGGCATAGACGCTTGGGCCACATTAGCATGAGGAAACTTTCTCAGCTAACTAAACTCGAGTTAGTCAGAGGCCTACCTAAACTGAAGTTTTCTTCAGATGCTCTTTGTGAAGCTTGTCAGAAAGGAAAATTTTCAAAAACATCTTTTAAAAAGAAAAATGTTGTTTCTACCTCTAAGCCTCTGGAACTTCTTCACATTGACTTATTTGGTCCTGTGAAAACAGCATCAGTTAATGGAAAGAAGTATGGACTAGTCATTGTTGATGATTACAGTCGCTGGACATGGGTAAAATTCCTAAAGCACAAGAGTGAGTCTCACTCTGTATTCACCAGTTTCTGTTCCAAAGTGCAAAAAGAATTTGACTCTAAAATTATTAGAGTCAGAAGTGATCATGGTGGAGAATTTGAAAACAAAGATTTTGAAGAATTATTTGATTCTAATGGAATATCCCATGATTTCTCCTGCCCTAGAACTCCACAACAAAATGGAGTTGTAGAGAGGAAGAATAGGACACTCCAAGAGATGGCCAGAACCATGATCAATGAAACTAATGTAGCAAAGCACTTTTGGGCAGAAGCTGTAAATACAGCGTGTTACATTTAGAATAGAATCTCTATAAGACCTATTCTGGAAAAGACTCCCTATGAACTGTGTAAAGGAAGAAAACCAAACATCCCATATTTTCATCCTTTTGGATGCTCTTGTTTTATATTAAATACTAAAGAACATCTGAACAAGTTTGATTCCAAAGCACAGAAAGGTATTATGTTAGGATACTCAGAACTCTCTAAAGGCTACAGAGTATACAACACAGAAACAAAAATTGTGGAAGAATCAATTCATGTCAGATTTGATGATAAGCTTGACCCTGAAAAGTCAAAGCTAGTTGAAAAGTTTGCAGATTTGGAAATCACTCTTGTAGAGTCTGATAAAACTCCAGAAGCAACTGTCACTCAGAACTCTGAAGAAATAAAATCTCCAGAAATCCCAAAGAAAGTCAAAAGTCGTATTAATGTATCTGAAGATTTGATTCTGGGAAACAAGGACGAACCTGTCAGAACCAGATCTACCTTCAGAACCTCTGAAGATATTCCTCTGGGACTAGTGTCTCTGATTGAGCCTACGTCTTGTGATGAAGCACTTCAGGATAACGACTGGGTGGCAGCTATGCAAGAAGAATTGGATCAATTCTCAAAGAATGATGTCTGGGATCTCGTTCCTAAACCCAGAGGCACTCACGTCATTGGAACCAGATGGGTTTTCAGAAACAAGCTGAACGAGAAAGGAGAAATTGTCAGAAACAAAGCTCGACTGGTAGCTCAAGGTTACAGTCAACAAGAAGGTATTGACTATAATGAAACCTTTGCTCCAGTCGCAAGGTTAGAATCTATTCGTCTTCTTGTATCTTTTGCTATTAATCATTCTATTAAATTATATCAAATGGATGTCAAGAGTGCATTCCTTAATGGTTATATTTCAGAAGAAGTGTATGTCAATCAACCTCCAGGTTTTGAAAACTCAAACTTTCCAGAACATGTTTTTAAACTTAAGAAATCCTTATATGGACTTAAACAAGCTCCCAGAGCTTGGTATGAACGATTAAGCAATTTTCTTCTGGAACAAAATTTTATCAGAGGGAAAGTTGATTCTACACTCTTCTGTAAAAACCTTAATAATGATCTCATGATATGCCAGATTTATGTTGATGATATTATTTTTGGTTCTGCTAATATCTCTGTTTGCCAAGAATTTTCTAAGTTAATGCAGGCAGAATTTGAGATGAGTTTAATGCAAGAACTAAAGTTCTTTCTGGGAATTCAAATTAATCAAACTCCAGAAGTCACGTACGTCCATCAAAGTAAATATATTAAAGACGTTCTGAAAAAGTTTGACATGACTGAATGCAACTCTGCAAAAACTCCCATGCACCCAACTTGCATTCTGGAAAAGGAAGAGGTAAGCAACAAGGTTTGTCAGAAGCTCTATCGAGGTATGATAGGCTCTCTCCTCTATCTGACTGCTACTCGTCCTGATATTCTCTTTAGTGTCTGTCTTTGTGCCAGATTCCAATCAGATCCTAGAGAATCTCATTTAACAGCAGTTAAGAGAATTCTTAAGTATCTGAAAGGAACTCCTAACCTGGGCCTGATGTATGAGAAAGCATCAGAGTATAGACTCTCAGGTTATTGTGATGCAGATTATGCAGGAGATAGAATAGAACGAAAAAGCACATCTGGGAATTGCCAGCTTCTGGGAAACAATCTAATCTCCTGGGCTAGCAAAAGACAGTCAACTATTGCTCTATCAACTGCAGAAGCAGAATACATCTCAGCATCACTGTGCACAAATCAGATGCTCTGGATGAAACATCAGCTAGAAGATCTACAAATCTTTGAGAGTAACATTCCTATTTTTTGTGATAATACTGCTGCTATTTGTTTAAGTAAGAATCCCATTCTACATTCCAGAGCCAAACACATAGAAATAAAACATCATTTTATCAGAGACTATGTTCAGAAAGGGATAGTAACATTGAAGTTCATTGATACAGAACATCAATGGGCAGATATCTTTACTAAGCCTCTAGCTGAAGATAGATTTCTTTTTATCTTAGAACATCTGAACATTAAAAATTGTCCTGAATGAAGTATGGCTCTGAAAATGTAAAATGTGACTCTGATGTAAACAAATGTACTTCTGCCTCTGACTCTGATACTTCTACCAAGTTAAGAAGATATCTGAGTTAGAAATCTTCAGAAACCAATCCTTTGGTATTCCTGAAGATCAGATACATCAACACGTGGAGTATCAAGCGTCTAACCCTAGAACTTCTAGACAGCTGTCAAAAGAAATCAAAGGTCAGAACGTTTGAAATCTCCTAGAGCAGTGTGCGTACTGTTGGGATTAGACATTCATTAATTAGCTGTAATCATTTTTCCCCCCAAGCGTGCTATTTTGATTTTTGTGCTAACGCTGGAATGTGTGTCGTTTTGCATGTTTTTACTTAGAATATATAAACACTTTTCTCACATTTCACACTTATCACTCTCACTCACTCTAAAACCCTAAACCCTTCTCTCAAGCATTCTCTGCAAGTTCTTCAATCTTCATCTTCTTCTTCACCATGGACGCTCAACAACAAGAAGTGTTTAACTTTTCACAACAAATGGAATCAACTTCTACTACTCAAACCTCAAACACTCAAACTCCAACGGTTACAGGCGTCACTGTCACTCCTGTTTACAAAGAACCCCACGTTCTTGACCGTGAACGCCATATCAACCTTTCAACCCCTTTTGAAGGTTTGGATGTGTTGTGCGAATCGCTTGTTGATTTCGACAACCTAAGAAGAAATGGCGTTGATCTTACTGGAGAACTTCGTCAACAAGGGTGGGAAAACTATTTCCAAAGACTTTATGGTCCTATTTACCCACTTCTCGTCAAGGAGTTCTGGAGACATGCAGATGCAGATGACAACTTCATCGTCTCATATGTTCTGGGGGTGAAGATTGTTATTACTGAAGCGTCTATTGCTTCCTTGTTGAACATGGAGCAAAGTGGAGGAAAAAGGATTTACAACATTCCTCCTAGGTCAAAACGCATCACTGAAGTCATCAACCCAACAATTTTCAAACCCAGCGTTGAACGAAACCCCTCTAAGAACAAGGAGCTGCACCAGAACCTCAGAGTGTGGCTGAAGATTATTCTGGGAACAATTCACCATCGTCCAGCCTCTAACTCTTCTGATTACATCAATGCAGACCAGAAATGCATTCTGTACTGCATTCAGAAGGGTATAAAGATCTGTCTCCCTGCTCTCCTCTTCAGATATCTGAGAGATTCAGTCAGAGAAACCAAAAATAACATGAAGCCCAGATCCTACATTCCTCTGGGAAGATTGCTATCTGACGTCTTCATTGAGCATGGACTGGTAGACGAGCTGGAAAAGACCAAGCTGATGGATGATCTGGCAATAGATGTGGGGAAGCCTCTAAATGCCAGAAACCTCAAGAGTATGGGGATAATCAAGAAAATTCAAGTTAGGCCAACTCTGGATACATCCTGGGATAACTTGAAAGATCAGAGGAAGATGCCTCATGGCCTTGCCAGATTCTTCAAGAATGAACCCAGAGACGCTGTTGCTATCTATCTTCAGCGTCTGCTGGATGATGGTATTGACATCTCTGATTTCAGCCTCGACGACTGTCTGGACTCTGAAGAAGACTTCGTCAGATACAAGAGAGGTCTGTCTGAAAAGAAGGTAGCATCTCAGGCAAAGAAGGCCAGACTCGGAGAAACTTCTGGAAGCAAATCTTCAGCGCCTCTGAATATCTCTACTGGTAAGTCTGTTCCTCCTGTTACCTCTAATCCTCTGATGGCTTCTTCTAACCCTCTCTCTTCACAACCTATTTATACCACCTCTGATATTTCACCCTCAATCACCAGAATCTCCCAACCTACACCAGTTCTAAATATAGCCCGTACCTTCATACCTCCCTCTAAACCTGCACAAACTCACCAAAGCACTTCATCTTCATCATCCTCAGCACCAGAATCACCCCCATATGTTTCCCTCTCATCTGACCCAGAATTTTCTGATCCTGATTCCCCAACCATAGCCACAATTTATGCTCATAGACTTGCTTCACAACAAACATTACCACAATCTGAAGCAACTTCACCTCCACCACAATAAACAACCACCATACCTTCTGAAAACCAACCCTCTGACCATCCCACTTCTGATATCAACCCACCAAACATCTCCGCTGAACCAGAACCAGAATCTGAACCTTTAGATTTAAACCCTCTTTATGCTTCACCCCAAACATCTGAACCTTCACCAGAAGCAGAATCTGAACCCCAACCTGAGTCAGAATCTGAACCTCAAACCTTAAATCTCAGCCCTCCACCTCATACCTCTGAACCAGAACCTGAACCTGAACTTTCTACACCTACCCTAAAGGAAGCCATCTTGATGATTGCAGAGGCTTCGGTTCAAAAGGTCGATTCTCTGGTCTCTAACTCTGAAATCAGTGATGATCCTGAATCTGTAAGGACACACTGGAACAGAGTCATTGGCTGGATGACATCTGAGGCCTTTAGACTGAAGGGCATCTCTGAACAAGTCAGAAATGGCTACATCAGAGATGCTGAGGCAAGACTCCAGGAGAGACTTGCCAGAGAGGCTGAAGCCAGAAGGCTAGAGGAAGAGAGAATTGCAAGAGAAGCAGAAGAAGCAAAAAGGCTAGAAGAAGAAAGACTTGCTAAGGAAGCTGAAATCCTAAGGCAAAAGGAAGCTGAAGCAAAGGCTCTGGCAGATGCAGAAGCTCAAGCTGCTGCTGAAGCTGAAGCTCAGCAAGCTCTGACTCTGGGGGAGTCCTCTTTTGTGATTCCTACGGTTCTTCAGACTCTGAAAGAACTCAAGCAAGATCAGAATGAACTCCGGGCCAGAATGGACAAGCAAGATACTGTCAACGACAACATCCAGAATATGCTTGCAATGCTGCTTCAGAGAATGCCTCCGCCTCCGAACCCTTAGGCACTTAGGATTTATTTTTTTTTGCTTGCCTGTTGTCTTTGTTTTTGCTATCTCTCTGACTCTGATGTTTTTTCTTGTTGCCTTTGTGCTTCTATCTATGAATTCCAGTTTTTCTCTTGATTTATTTTCTCTTTACTTATTTTCTACTATGTCTTTTTGATTCTGACAAAAAGGGGAGAAGTAATTAATAGCTCTGATGAAAACATTGTCTAATACCTTAAGCATTCTGCAACATATTTATTCTTTTTCTTAAAAATAAATTTATCTAACCTGGACTTAAGAAATTGCAGAAAGTTTCAGAAACCTCTGTACTTAAGAAACTCTGGTAAGAACTTCTGAACTCCCTAGCATTATCTCAGGGGGAGCTTCTGTCTATCTGATCTGATATTTTATATGTTTCATCTGCTAATTAAGGTTGTTTTGTCATCATCAAAAAGGGGGAGATTGTAAGAACAAAAATTGTTCTACAACAGATTCCTTGATTTTGATGATAACAAAGGATGAAACCAAAAATGGCACCCTAACGAAAAGTTTCTAAGTGTGCAGGATTCTAAAGAAAGAAGGAAGAAATCTGATGATGTCATCAGATACAAAACAAGATCAGATACAAAATATCAAATGATCAGAAGCATCTGAAGTGGAAACAATGTCAAGAAGTTCTAACTCTGAGCAAAACATCAAAGTATCAGAAGCATCTGGACAAGTAGTAAGCTCTAGAAGTTTTGACTCTGAACAAAGTTTTGTCTAACCTCAGAAGCTCTTGGCACTATCTGAAGAATCCATCAGAACTCACAAGAGATTAAACATCAGAAGCAAGATTCCAAGATTCTCCAGATACACAAATACTCTGAGCATGGAATTGCTAATCATGAAAGAGTAACGTTTAAGTCAAGAAAAGATTTGCAAATGGATTTCCTAATTGAGAAAGAGACGTTAATCTCCAATCTCAATAAAGAAAATACTACTTGTGGTAAGTAGTCATTTCAAGAAGAAAAAGTCATCCTGCATTAGCTAATTATGTGATGGCGTAACTTCATCTCAATATCCACCAGTTTCAACTACTACTTCAACGAGTATATAAATAGGCTGCAATCAACCTTGAATAAACTAAGAAAATTAGCAAGCCAACAAGCCAAAATTATACTGAAACACCAAGTCAAGAAAAACACTCCTTCTCTCTAAGATCTTCACGAAGCTTTTGCTTATAACGTGAAAAACTCTTGTTCTTAATACTGTAATATTTGCTTTCTTAGAAGCACTCTAGATTACATAAATCTTTCATTTATTATTTGTTGATTTCCTCAAGTGACTTAGTGTAGTCTGTAAACTTGAGAGGACTAAGAGATTTTTCTCTTAGGCGTTGTTTGTAATCTTTCAAGATTAGTGGATTAAGTCCTTGTTGAAGGCGAAATCACCTTGGCCGGGTGGACTGGAGTAGCTTTGTGTTATAAGCGAACCAGTATAAAATCCTTGTGTGATTTTCATTTTGAAAAGCGCTTATTTTTCCAAACAATTCAAACCCCCCCTTTCTTGTTTTTCTCACCTTCACACTTAAGTGTATTTTGGCCCATATCTCATAATATGCCAAAATCACTTAAGTATTTGGTACCTTACCATATTTCGTATTCCACTTAAGTGCACTGTACCTTACGATGTACCTTAGTTACTCTATCTCTCATCAATCCGTCCTTTGTGTGTGACCCTGTAGGCTTTCGTGACGTTGTCAATTATATTAAATCACGCATTGAACATAATAAACAGTGAGCAGTATCTAGCAACACATCACTACTACCCAAGACACGAAAATGTCATGTGATCTGACAAAACCTCCTGTGATAATGATTATGTGTATAATGATTATGTGATAATGATTGTGTGATTTTCATTTTGAAAAGCGCTTATTTTTCCAAACAATTCAAACCCCCCCTTTCTTGTTTTTCTCACCTTCAATTGGTATCAGAGCTCCGGCTCTGTTATTGATTTTCTAATCAAACACTTAACCGTGTAGAGAGATCCAGTACGAGAAAAACAATGGCCCACTCAAATGAAAGAGATTCTTACAATGCCAAGCCTCCTGTTTTTGATGGAGAGAAATTTGACTACTGGAAAGATAGAATCGAAAGTTTCTTTCTGGGTTATGATGCTGACCTCTGGGACATTGTCACAGATGGATACACACCTCCAGTCTTAAATGGAGCTGAAGTTCCCAGAAGTAAGATGTCAGAAGATCAGAAACGTGTCTTCAAAAATCACCACAAGGCCAGAACAATACTTCTAAATGCTATATCATACAACGAATATGAAAAGATCACCAACAGAGAGACAGCCAAAGATATACTTGACTCTCTGAAGATGACCCATGAAGGAAACTCCCAAGTCAAGGAGACGAAGGCTCTGGCGCTTATCCAGAAATATGAAGCCTTCAAAATGGAAGATGATGAAGCTATAGAAGCTATGTTTTCCAGATTTCAAACTCTTATTGCAGGTCTTAAAGTGCTAGACAAAGGATACACAACTGCAGATCATGTTAAGAAGATAGTCAGAAGTCTGCCAAAGAAATGGAGACCTATGGTTACTGCTCTGAAGCTGTCAAAGGATCTGAACAATATCAGCCTTGAAGAACTTGTTAGTTCTCTCAGAAGCCATGAGATAGAACTAGAGGAGGATGAGCCTCAGAAAAAGAACAAGTCCGTAGCGCTAAAGTCCAGATCTGAAAGACGGAAACCTGACAGAACCAAAGCTCTCCAGGCAGAAACTGAAGATACTGACGACTCTGAACCTAAAGACTCTGATGATGAAGAAGAGTTGTCCCTACTAACCAGAAGAGTTAAGCAACTCTGGAAAAAGAGGAACAACAACTTCAGAAGACCAAGACCCAGAGGGGATCGATCAGAGTCAACTCCAAAAGGTAAAGCTAACAAAGATATTACCTGTTATGAATGTAAAGAAACAGGTCATTACAGAAATGAATGCCCCAAGTTGAAGAAAGACAACCCTAGAAAAGAAAGCTTCAAGAAAAACACTTTCAGAACAAAGAAAGGACTGATGGCTACCTGGGATGATAGTGAATCTGGATCATCAGAATCTGACTCTGATGAACAGGCCAACGTAGCACTTATGGCTACCACATCCAGCAGCTCAGATGAAGAATCTGAAGAGGTATTTTCTGAACTTTCTCGATCTGACTTAGAATCATGTTTGTCAGAAACTCTTACCTCTTACCAGAAATTAAAACAAAAGTTTAAAAATATTAAAGGCTGTCTTAAAGCAAAATTTGAAGAGTGTAGTGAACTTGAGATAACAATTCTATCACAAGAAGATACAATCAAATCTTTAATGTTAGAAAGAGATGAAGCAAAAACAAAAAGCTCAGAATTAGAAGAAGCGTTGTCTCAAGCACCACAAACTTCAAATAAAATTATTTATAAATATGAAGAAGCTTTTCAAGAATTTCTGAAGAATGGGATAGATAGGAGTATTATGGCATCCATGATTTATGGAGTAAGTCAGAACAATAAAAGGGGAATTGGGTATGATCCTAAGGAAGATAAAACTTCTACAAGTGATCAAATTAAATCTCCTTTTTCATATCACTACACACACACACAAGAACACAAATTTAAAAATGCTAGAAGACCCAAAGTTATAAGAAACTCTGGGAAAACTAATCTAAAAGGACCCAAGAGATTCTGGGTACCGAAAGATAAGATTATCTATGTTGCAGATATCCTATGCAGCAAAGTTCAGACATCAGTCATGGTACCTGGACTCTGGATGCTCGCGACACATGACGGGAAGAAAGTCTATGTTCCAAAGTCTGGAACTTAAAGACGCTGGATTTGTAGGTTTCGGAGGAGATCAGAAAGGAAGGATCAGAGGCTCCGGAACTATTGGTAATGGTACTCTTCCCTCTATATCTGATGTTCTTTATGTAGAAGGATTAATGCATAACTTGTTATCCATAAGTCAATTAAGTGATAACGGTTATGATGTAATCTTCAATCAAAAAACATGTAAAGCCATTAATCAGAACGATGGCTCTGTCCTTTTCACAGGCAAAAGGAAAAACAACATTTACAAAATAAATCTTTCTGATTTAAAAGATCAAAATGTTAAATGTCTAATGTCAGTTCACGAAGAGCAATGGGTATGGCATAGACGCTTGGGCCACATTAGCATGAGGAAACTTTCTCAGCTAACTAAACTCGAGTTAGTCAGAGGCCTACCTAAACTGAAGTTTTCTTCAGATGCTCTTTGTGAAGCTTGTCAGAAAGGAAAATTTTCAAAAACATCTTTTAAAAAGAAAAATGTTGTTTCTACCTCTAAGCCTCTGGAACTTCTTCACATTGACTTATTTGGTCCTGTGAAAACAGCATCAGTTAATGGAAAGAAGTATGGACTAGTCATTGTTGATGATTACAGTCGCTGGACATGGGTAAAATTCCTAAAGCACAAGAGTGAGTCTCACTCTGTATTCACCAGTTTCTGTTCCAAAGTGCAAAAAGAATTTGACTCTAAAATTATTAGAGTCAGAAGTGATCATGGTGGAGAATTTGAAAACAAAGATTTTGAAGAATTATTTGATTCTAATGGAATATCCCATGATTTCTCCTGCCCTAGAACTCCACAACAAAATGGAGTTGTAGAGAGGAAGAATAGGACACTCCAAGAGATGGCCAGAACCATGATCAATGAAACTAATGTAGCAAAGCACTTTTGGGCAGAAGCTGTAAATACAGCGTGTTACATTTAGAATAGAATCTCTATAAGACCTATTCTGGAAAAGACTCCCTATGAACTGTGTAAAGGAAGAAAACCAAACATCCCATATTTTCATCCTTTTGGATGCTCTTGTTTTATATTAAATACTAAAGAACATCTGAACAAGTTTGATTCCAAAGCACAGAAAGGTATTATGTTAGGATACTCAGAACTCTCTAAAGGCTACAGAGTATACAACACAGAAACAAAAATTGTGGAAGAATCAATTCATGTCAGATTTGATGATAAGCTTGACCCTGAAAAGTCAAAGCTAGTTGAAAAGTTTGCAGATTTGGAAATCACTCTTGTAGAGTCTGATAAAACTCCAGAAGCAACTGTCACTCAGAACTCTGAAGAAATAAAATCTCCAGAAATCCCAAAGAAAGTCAAAAGTCGTATTAATGTATCTGAAGATTTGATTCTGGGAAACAAGGACGAACCTGTCAGAACCAGATCTACCTTCAGAACCTCTGAAGATATTCCTCTGGGACTAGTGTCTCTGATTGAGCCTACGTCTTGTGATGAAGCACTTCAGGATAACGACTGGGTGGCAGCTATGCAAGAAGAATTGGATCAATTCTCAAAGAATGATGTCTGGGATCTCGTTCCTAAACCCAGAGGCACTCACGTCATTGGAACCAGATGGGTTTTCAGAAACAAGCTGAACGAGAAAGGAGAAATTGTCAGAAACAAAGCTCGACTGGTAGCTCAAGGTTACAGTCAACAAGAAGGTATTGACTATAATGAAACCTTTGCTCCAGTCGCAAGGTTAGAATCTATTCGTCTTCTTGTATCTTTTGCTATTAATCATTCTATTAAATTATATCAAATGGATGTCAAGAGTGCATTCCTTAATGGTTATATTTCAGAAGAAGTGTATGTCAATCAACCTCCAGGTTTTGAAAACTCAAACTTTCCAGAACATGTTTTTAAACTTAAGAAATCCTTATATGGACTTAAACAAGCTCCCAGAGCTTGGTATGAACGATTAAGCAATTTTCTTCTGGAACAAAATTTTATCAGAGGGAAAGTTGATTCTACACTCTTCTGTAAAAACCTTAATAATGATCTCATGATATGCCAGATTTATGTTGATGATATTATTTTTGGTTCTGCTAATATCTCTGTTTGCCAAGAATTTTCTAAGTTAATGCAGGCAGAATTTGAGATGAGTTTAATGCAAGAACTAAAGTTCTTTCTGGGAATTCAAATTAATCAAACTCCAGAAGTCACGTACGTCCATCAAAGTAAATATATTAAAGACGTTCTGAAAAAGTTTGACATGACTGAATGCAACTCTGCAAAAACTCCCATGCACCCAACTTGCATTCTGGAAAAGGAAGAGGTAAGCAACAAGGTTTGTCAGAAGCTCTATCGAGGTATGATAGGCTCTCTCCTCTATCTGACTGCTACTCGTCCTGATATTCTCTTTAGTGTCTGTCTTTGTGCCAGATTCCAATCAGATCCTAGAGAATCTCATTTAACAGCAGTTAAGAGAATTCTTAAGTATCTGAAAGGAACTCCTAACCTGGGCCTGATGTATGAGAAAACATCAGAGTATAGACTCTCAGGTTATTGTGATGCAGATTATGCAGGAGATAGAATAGAACGAAAAAGCACATCTGGGAATTGCCAGCTTCTGGGAAACAATCTAATCTCCTGGGCTAGCAAAAGACAGTCAACTATTGCTCTATCAACTGCAGAAGCAGAATACATCTCAGCATCACTGTGCACAAATCAGATGCTCTGGATGAAACATCAGCTAGAAGATCTACAAATCTTTGAGAGTAACATTCCTATTTTTGTGATAATACTGCTGCTATTTGTTTAAGTAAGAATCCCATTCTACATTCCAGAGCCAAACACATAGAAATAAAACATCATTTTATCAGAGACTATGTTCAGAAAGGGATAGTAACATTGAAGTTCATTGATACAGAACATCAATGGGCAGATATCTTTACTAAGCCTCTAGCTGAAGATAGATTTCTTTTTATCTTAGAACATCTGAACATTAAAAATTGTCCTGAATGAAGTATGGCTCTGAAAATGTAAAATGTGACTCTGATGTAAACAAATGTACTTCTGCCTCTGACTCTGATACTTCTACCAAGTTAAGAAGATATCTGAGTTAGAAATCTTCAGAAACCAATCCTTTGGTATTCCTGAAGATCAGATACATCAACACGTGGAGTATCAAGCGTCTAACCCTAGAACTTCTAGACAGCTGTCAAAAGAAATCAAAGGTCAGAACGTTTGAAATCTCCTAGAGCAGTGTGCGTACTGTTGGGATTAGACATTCATTAATTAGCTGTAATCATTTTTCCCCCAAGCGTGCTATTTTGATTTTTGTGCTAACGCTGGAATGTGTGTCGTTTTGCATGTTTTTACTTAGAATATATAAACACTTTTCTCACATTTCACACTTATCACTCTCACTCACTCTAAAACCCTAAACCCTTCTCTCAAGCATTCTCTGCAAGTTCTTCAATCTTCATCTTCTTCTTCACCATGGACGCTCAACAACAAGAAGTGTTTAACTTTTCACAACAAATGGAATCAACTTCTACTACTCAAACCTCAAACACTCAAACTCCAACGGTTACAGGCGTCACTGTCACTCCTGTTTACAAAGAACCCCACGTTCTTGACCGTGAACGCCATATCAACCTTTCAACCCCTTTTGAAGGTTTGGATGTGTTGTGCGAATCGCTTGTTGATTTCGACAACCTAAGAAGAAATGGCGTTGATCTTACTGGAGAACTTCGTCAACAAGGGTGGGAAAACTATTTCCAAAGACTTTATGGTCCTATTTACCCACTTCTCGTCAAGGAGTTCTGGAGACATGCAGATGCAGATGACAACTTCATCGTCTTATATGTTCTGGGGGTGAAGATTGTTATTACTGAAGCGTCTATTGCTTCCTTGTTGAACATGGAGCAAAGTGGAGGAAAAAGGATTTACAACATTCCTCCTAGGTCAAAACGCATCACTGAAGTCATCAACCCAACAATTTCAAACCCAGCGTTGAACGAAACCCCTCTAAGAACAAGGAGCTGCACCAGAACCTCAGAGTGTGGCTGAAGATTATTCTGGGAACAATTCACCATCGTCCAGCCTCTAACTCTTCTGATTACATCAATGCAGACCAGAAATGCATTCTGTACTGCATTCAGAAGGGTATAAAGATCTGTCTCCCTGCTCTCCTCTTCAGATATCTGAGAGATTCAGTCAGAGAAACCAAAAATAACATGAAGCCCAGATCCTACATTCCTCTGGGAAGATTGCTATCTGACGTCTTCATTGAGCATGGACTGGTAGACGAGCTGGAAAAGACCAAGCTGATGGATGATCTGGCAATAGATGTGGGGAAGCCTCTAAATGCCAGAAACCTCAAGAGTATGGGGATAATCAAGAAAATTCAAGTTAGGCCAACTCTGGATACATCCTGGGATAACTTGAAAGATCAGAGGAAGATGCCTCATGGCCTTGCCAGATTCTTCAAGAATGAACCCAGAGACGCTGTTGCTATCTATCTTCAGCGTCTGCTGGATGATGGTATTGACATCTCTGATTTCAGCCTCGACGACTGTCTGGACTCTGAAGAAGACTTCGTCAGATACAAGAGAGGTCTGTCTGAAAAGAAGGTAGCATCTCAGGCAAAGAAGGCCAGACTCGGAGAAACTTCTGGAAGCAAATCTTCAGCGCCTCTGAATATCTCTACTGGTAAGTCTGTTCCTCCTGTTACCTCTAATCCTCTGATGGCTTCTTCTAACCCTCTCTCTTCACAACCTATTTATACCACCTCTGATATTTCACCCTCAATCACCAGAATCTCCCAACCTACACCAGTTCTAAATATAGCCCGTACCTTCATACCTCCCTCTAAACCTGCACAAACTCACCAAAGCACTTCATCTTCATCATCCTCAGCACCAGAATCACCCCCATATGTTTCCCTCTCATCTGACCCAGAATTTTCTGATCCTGATTCCCCAACCATAGCCACAATTTATGCTCATAGACTTGCTTCACAACAAACATTACCACAATCTGAAGCAACTTCACCTCCACCACAACAAACAACCACCATACCTTCTGAAAACCAACCCTCTGACCATCCCACTTCTGATATCAACCCACCAAACATCTCCGCTGAACCAGAACCAGAATCTG
Source organism: Lathyrus oleraceus (assembly GCF_024323335.1). Classification (NCBI taxonomy): domain Eukaryota; kingdom Viridiplantae; phylum Streptophyta; class Magnoliopsida; order Fabales; family Fabaceae; genus Lathyrus; species Lathyrus oleraceus. The sequence continues at coordinate 296,795,486 of NC_066584.1, forward strand.
AACCTTTAGATTTAAACCCTCTTTATGCTTCACCCCAAACATCTGAACCTTCACCAGAAGCAGAATCTGAACCCCAACCTGAGTCAGAATCTGAACCTCAAACCTTAAATCTCAGCCCTCCACCTCATACCTCTGAACCAGAACCTGAACCTGAACTTTCTACACCTACCCTAAAGGAAGCCATCTTGATGATTGCAGAGGCTTCGGTTCAAAAGGTCGATTCTCTGGTCTCTAACTCTGAAATCAGTGATGATCCTGAATCTGTAAGGACACACTGGAACAGAGTCATTGGCTGGATGACATCTGAGGCCTTTAGACTGAAGGGCATCTCTGAACAAGTCAGAAATGGCTACATCAGAGATGCTGAGGCAAGACTCCAGGAGAGACTTGCCAGAGAGGCTGAAGCCAGAAGGCTAGAGGAAGAGAGAATTGCAAGAGAAGCAGAAGAAGCAAAAAGGCTAGAAGAAGAAAGACTTGCTAAGGAAGCTGAAATCCTAAGGCAAAAGGAAGCTGAAGCAAAGGCTCTGGCAGATGCAGAAGCTCAAGCTGCTGCTGAAGCTGAAGCTCAGCAAGCTCTGACTCTGGGGGAGTCCTCTTTTGTGATTCCTACGGTTCTTCAGACTCTGAAAGAACTCAAGCAAGATCAGAATGAACTCCGGGCCAGAATGGACAAGCAAGATACTGTCAACGACAACATCCAGAATATGCTTGCAATGCTGCTTCAGAGAATGCCTCCGCCTCCGAACCCTTAGGCACTTAGGATTTATTTTTTTTTGCTTGCCTGTTGTCTTTGTTTTTGCTATCTCTCTGACTCTGATGTTTTTTCTTGTTGCCTTTGTGCTTCTATCTATGAATTCCAGTTTTTCTCTTGATTTATTTTCTCTTTACTTATTTTCTACTATGTCTTTTTGATTCTGACAAAAAGGGGGAGAAGTAATTAATAGCTCTGATGAAAACATTGTCTAATACCTTAAGCATTCTGCAACATATTTATTCTTTTTCTTAAAAATAAATTTATCTAACCTGGACTTAAGAAATTGCAGAAAGTTTCAGAAACCTCTGTACTTAAGAAACTCTGGTAAGAACTTCTGAACTCCCTAGCATTATCTCAGGGGGAGCTTCTGTCTATCTGATCTGATATTTTATATGTTTCATCTGCTAATTAAGGTTGTTTTGTCATCATCAAAAAGGGGGAGATTGTAAGAACAAAAATTGTTCTACAACAGATTCCTTGATTTTGATGATAACAAAGGATGAAACCAAAAATGGCACCCTAACGAAAAGTTTCTAAGTGTGCAGGATTCTAAAGAAAGAAGGAAGAAATCTGATGATGTCATCAGATACAAAATATCAAATGATCAGAAGCATCTGAAGTGGAAACAATGTCAAGAAGTTCTAACTCTGAGCAAAACATCAAAGTATCAGAAGCATCTGGACAAGTAGTAAGCTCTAGAAGTTTTGACTCTGAACAAAGTTTTGTCTAACCTCAGAAGCTCTTGGCACTATCTGAAGAATCCATCAGAACTCACAAGAGATTAAACATCAGAAGCAAGATTCCAAGATTCTCCAGATACACAAATACTCTGAGCATGGAATTGCTAATCATGAAAGAGTAACGTTTAAGTCAAGAAAAGATTTGCAAATGGATTTCCTAATTGAGAAAGAGACGTTAATCTCCAATCTCAATAAAGAAAATACTACTTGTGGTAAGTAGTCATTTCAAGAAGAAAAAGTCATCCTGCATTAGCTAATTATGTGATGGCGTAACTTCATCTCAATATCCACCAGTTTCAACTACTACTTCAACGAGTATATAAATAGGCTGCAATCAACCTTGAATAAACTAAGAAAATTAGCAAGCCAACAAGCCAAAATTATACTGAAACACCAAGTCAAGAAAAACACTCCTTCTCTCTAAGATCTTCACGAAGCTTTTGCTTATAACGTGAAAAACTCTTGTTCTTAATACTGTAATATTTGCTTTCTTAGAAGCACTCTAGATTACATAAATCTTTCATTTATTATTTGTTGATTTCCTCAAGTGACTTAGTGTAGTCTGTAAACTTGAGAGGACTAAGAGATTTTTCTCTTAGGCGTTGTTTGTAATCTTTCAAGATTAGTGGATTAAGTCCTTGTTGAAGGCGAAATCACCTTGGCCGGGTGGACTGGAGTAGCTTTGTGTTATAAGCGAACCAGTATAAAATCCTTGTGTGATTTTCATTTTGAAAAGCGCTTATTTTTCCAAACAATTCAAACCCCCCCTTTCTTGTTTTTCTCACCTTCACACTTAAGTGTATTTTGGCCCATATCTCATAATATGCCAAAATCACTTAAGTATTTGGTACCTTACCATATTTCGTATTCCACTTAAGTGCACTGTACCTTACGATGTACCTTAGTTACTCTATCTCTCATCAATCCGTCCTTTGTGTGTGACCCTGTAGGCTTTCGTGACGTTGTCAATTATATTAAATCACGCATTGAACATAATAAACAGTGAGCAGTATCTAGCAACACATCACTACTACCCAAGACACGAAAATGTCATGTGATCTGACAAAACCTCCTGTGATAATGATTATGTGTATAATTACCCTTTTGCCCTTATGTCTATATTGAACATAATGTATAGACCGTATCATCCTTGTCCAGTTCAATATTGGGCCCATAGACATTTATCATGTTACGCAGGATGGGCAAATTCCATCTAGGTCACTCATGTCCCTCAGCATGCTTCGTGGAGTACCCATCAACTGTCTTTATGGTTATCCAGTTACGGACAACGTTTGATCAGCAATAAAGCACTTGACTCTACATCTAGGGTCCATAGTGGTTTCAGGTCGAAGAGTGGTATACACCATTATCACCATGAGAATAACTTATGACACTTTGCATAACTTTCTATATGGTATTCTCATAGCGGGTCAATCCGGTATAAATATTACTCCTAATATTCATACCTATGTTTAAGACTTGATAACTCTTTATCCATGATCCATGAGATGTGATCATCAGTCTACAAACATAATAGCCTTAATGCTTTAATGTTATCCCACTTCACAATAAACCTCGACTACGGATACTTTAAGAATAGTGTCCTTATGTTTAATGTGATCTCATGATTAAGTCATACTTGATACATTAAATGGACTATCTATTCTAGGGACTTTATTAAACAAACATAATAAAGAAAATGCCTTTTATTATTAATAGATAATTCGATACAAGTACCAAAAGGTATTGGCCTCTAGGGTTTACACCAACAATCTCCCACTAGCACTAGAGCCAATCAGGCATACCCCTTATGCCCATTGATCTAGTATGGCCATCATGCTTCTGCTGCGCAAGAGGCTTTGTCAGTGGGTCAACAATATTGTCAAGTGTAGGTACTTTACATATTTTCACATCTCCTCTATCTATTATTGTAGCGGTGTATTCGTCACTTTATGATTTATTGACTAAATCAAAAGCAAAGCATACAAAGATAGAGTCGCCACCGCACTTCTATTTATCCAAAGGAATGGCTAGAAAGCGAACAAAAGCCTAAGAAGTTTTACGCAAAGAAAACTAATAAAAGGTCAGAGATCTGGGTAAGGGGGTAATTATGTTGTGGGAAGGTGTTAGGCACCCACAACATCCTAGGTACTCCTAGGGAACCTCTTTTCACAACTTGTTGTAAAATGTTATTTGTTTATGAAATTATTTTGTACAAACATTGATTGAAGGGATGAGAGAAGAATATACAAATTAGTTATTTTTGTGTTTGGATGGATGAACCCATTGCCTACGTACCTTTTCATGAAAGATAAGGATCAAAATGCCGTAGTTCGGCTATAAGATTTCCAAAAGTGAGTGGATTGATTTTAAACAAAAGCCCTAAGGTCTTTCATTATCAACGGGAGAAAACTCAATCTGAACCAACAATCCACCATGTGAGAACAGCTTCAACATGCTAGTGAGGGGTTAACCCTATAATAAGCATGGAAGTCTTACAATTCAATCACTAAGGATGTGGTGAGATTTACATCAACCACTATGATAATTCAGATCTATGGCTAATGTATGAAAACTTGATTAAGAAGTGGACAAGGGCCATAAAAGCAATTGAGTGAGTGGAATTAACCAATTAGAAGTATTTACAAATATAGTCAAAATTGACATTAATGTTCAATTCAGAAGAAGTATTATGAAAATGAAGTTTGAAAATCAAAGGCATAAGGCCTAGGTTTCTAGTTTTGAAAACAAGTGAAAATGTTTGCACAAAGTTTCTGGTTTAGGTTAAAGATGAAAACAAGGTTCAAGGTTAAGCACAAAAGGGTGAGGGTTAAGGGACAAAGCCACAAACAGGAGTTGCTTTCTCAAGATCATAGAAATGATCCAAGTAAGTTCCTCTGGAATTAAGCCACAAGGCAAAAGCAAATAAGCAAGTTCAAATGAGCAACAAAACTGGAAATGGATTGCCAATAAATGGTCTTACATCCAACTCCGAAAACAAATGGGAAACGGAGTGCCAATAAATGGTCTTACATCCAACTCCACAAAGCAACATGGGAAACAGATAGCCAATCAATAGTCTTACATCTAACTCCACAGAAGAAAACAGATAGGAAACAGATAGCCAATCAATGGTCTTACATCTGACTCCTCAAAGAAACAAACACCAGAAACAGATAGCCAATCAATGGTCTTACACCTGACTCCTCAAAAGAAAACAAATAGGAAACAGATAGCCAATCAATGGTCTTACATCTGACTCCACAAAAGAAATAAAACAGGAAATGGAGTGCCAATCAATGGTCTTATATCCAGCTCCACAAAAGGAACAGGAAACAGATAGCCAATCAATGGTCTTACATCTGACTCCTCAAACAAAGCAAATAACAAATGCAAAGACAAAATGCAAACAATATGCAAAAGCAACATGAAGGATGCACAAGTAAGCAAACAAGCAAACACATCAATCAATTATCACACGCTATACACAACCAAGAGGCTCATACAAGGTTGGGCTTTAGTCAAGGGGTCATATCGACCTTGACAAACAAGCCAAATACTGGAAGGGGTGTCTGAGGCTCTTAACCACTGACATTGACCGTCAGGGTGAGCAGATGAAATGGGAAATGAGGATTAGACCTCATAGCTCTTAACCCAGGCCTGGGTGAGCTTGAATCAAAGAAGGTGTGGGAGTCCAGAATGAGGAACTCTATTCCACAATGACTGACTCTATATACAAGATTTTGGGTGTTTATTCAAATGCATCAGCACGTAGTGCGAGCAAGATGAAAGACTCAACTGAATAGCAGGGGATGGATTGCACATCCCTATTATCTGCCAATTGCCTCTTCACTTAGGAGGACTTGAATTACATGGCACAAAAGTAAACAATCACAGACATTGCCTCTTAAGGAGGACTTCAGCCAAATGCCTGCCAAACAGAAACGACAGGGCTTCCAGACTACATGGAGTTAGAGAGATTACCTAAGTGGTATGTCAACCACAATCAAAGCAAAGCAACTCAAATAATGAGTTAAAGCTACTAAAGTACCTGTAAGAAAATCAAACAAGTCAATATTCACATTCAGACAAACCAAACAGACAGTCAATAGTGAGACAACCAATATACACAATGTAAGCCACAAGAGGCAAACAATCAAGTGATTCACTACCAAAGGACCTACAAAATACCAAAGGTTAGCAAACAAAACAAAATAGCAAAGCTCAAATGATGAGGCAACATCAACCATGGAGCTAAATGTTTGAACCTGAAATACAAAGCTCAAAATGTGAGTATAAACCACTAGTCCAAGGACTAGGGTCAAAGGTGAAGCAAAAAGTCAAAACAGCAACCAAAATTTCACATGAAGCATGTTTAATCAAGCAAGAACATGTCCTAAAAAGGACCAAGTCAAAAGCATCAAGCAAAGTCATCTCATGAGCAAGATATGGCAAAGGCAATTTCAAAGAATCAAACAAAGTCATCTCATGAGCATCAAAATTCCATTTTAAAACAGAAATGAATCAAACAATTCTGGAAATTTTTATGTGCATACAACATGTCAAACACAATCATCATGCCAAAAATTAGAATCAACAGAGTTCAATTGACCTAGAAATGAAAATGCACAAGTATGACATCAAATTGTGTGACACACATTGTCACACCATACAATCATGTGTCTAAAACAGAGATGGAAAATGAGAAAAATGCACAACCAAGCCTCAAACATCATGCAACATGTTGGGAATCATCATACCAAATTTCAAATCAATTGGCCAATGTATGAGCATTTCACAATAGAATGAATGAAGCATGTCACATTTGCATACATGTCCAAATAACAGTCCACAATTCAAAATCCAGGAATGATAAAATCATGAAATCACAACCAAAAATTAGTAGACATTCACATGATCATGTAGGAAAAAATTTGGAATTATTTGGATGCATATTCAATTTATTATGATTTTTGGAAGTTGGAGAAAATATTGAAATGAAAATGAAAAAAGACACATGTTAAATGGAGGGAAATGATAAATGGTTGAGTAATTTGAAAAAATGTTGGAGCGGAGGATCGAAGCATGTATGTGAAAAAGGAAATGCGCTGAAGTAAAATAAATCCAGAATGCTGGCGCTGGGAATTGAAGGAGGTTTATGCCAAAACGCATCACTCCATTTAATGCGTTGGCGTGCCAACTCAGCGGTCTATGCATACGTGGAATGAGTCAGCGAAACGAGGTCCAACCAAATGGCCAACAGGCACGCACATATGGACAAAACCCTAGCCAGCTCGTCCAGTTGCAGACGGCGGCGGCAATGGTGGTTTCCACCGTCTTCTTCGTGAAGACGGCGGAGCTACAGTGTACGCGCATGAAATTTTTTCCAGAACCAAGCGAAACTTATATCAATGGAAAGCTTATGACATGTACATTCCAAATCCAGCATCAATTCATATTAATTCATCATAAACAAAGCAAATCAAACAAAACAAAATGATCATACAAACTTTAATTCGCCATAACTCAACCAATACTTCACCATTTTCAAAAGTATTTATATCAACATGCTCAGCGTGAGAAGCTCTACATAAACATGGCAAAAGAATGGAGAATTAAGAGGTTCGAAAACCTAACCTCTTGAAGAGCAGTCACTGAAATCAAGCGATTCAAGGCCTTGCAAGCTTGTAGATCCAATCCTGAGATGATATTATGAAGCTTGATGTATGAATTGAAGCTTGGAGATGCTTGGATCTAGCTCAAAAGTCAATTTCCATCTTCATGTTCTTGAGCTTCATGTGCTTAATTCTCCACCAAAACCTTCGATCCACACCTTGATTTGCACTCAATGATGATCAGAGAATAGAAATATGCAAGAAAATTCAAGTGCTATGTGGAAGAATTTCAAATTCCAATGGAGAGAAAAATTTGGAGGGAAGAAGAATTTGAGATCTAGAATGTGATGTTATGAACAATTCTGTTAGAATTAAGCATTTATACCATGTGTTAATCCTACTGAAAATGTAATTAGGCATTGGTTAATTAGAGATTAGTAAAAATAAGGTGCATGAATTGGAAAGTGTGGAGGTGCATGGAAAATTGGACGTGAACAGTACCACATGCATGATTAATTTCACTTAAAATCCTCTTATGAACACAATGGCAATGGTATTTGGCTCATGTAATGCACCAAATTCAAATTTGCAAATTTCCCTCCAAAATGTTCATGAAGGAGCAAATGATTATATGATGAAATTTCATGCAATGTGGTGATGGGTTTGGAAAATGTATGTCATGGGGAGCATAATGCAAAAAGAGGCACTCAATTTGGAGTTATGAGTCAAAAGTTATGGCCTTTTGAAGTTCCATGCACACTTGGCAATGATTGGACCATATCTCCTTAACCATTCATCAGATGCTCGTGATCTTGGACTTTTTGGAAATGGGGGAGAGAGATCTTCAACTTTCATGTTGGACAAAAGTTCATTTGAAGCTTCTTTGATGTTGGAAAGTCAAGTTGAAGTTGGTCCAAAAACTTTCCATTTTTGGAAACTTGAAATTACAGGTCACTTTCCATTTTGGGAAACTTTTGACTTGACCTCAAAATCTTCAATATGGATGTTTGACATGATGAATAGGCCTTGTTTGAACATGAATGGGATGTCTCAAATCATTTCCCACACCTCAAATCCTTCAATTTGACTGTTCAATTGATTGTATGGTCCTCAGATGACCTGAAATTGCCTGATGAACTTGGGCCTTTGCCACTTGGGGAATTTGCTCCAAAATGGACCTATAGCTCATATAAGCTCAAAATAATGATCACATGATCCATATCTTAATGGAAACCTCATCTCTTGCACAAAGGATTCACTTGACTGTGCCTTAACCTGTTGACTGCTTAAGCTGCAAGACAAATGTTAAATGACATATTTTTGTACATTTGGTTAGTGATTAAAAGAAAAGCAATGATATATGATGCATACATGCTTGGTGATCAAAGAAACACTCACAAGATAACCCACCCACAGGTAAAGGAGCACAAGATGCCTATTGATCCTTGAGGTTTATGCAATGCAATGCTATGATGCCATGAGGGATCTTAGGGTCAAAAATTGGGGTCTTACAGATGCCCCTATTTAAGATCATTCTAGCCAGAGAAGTGAAGGTTAAAATCTTCGTCTCGACGCGGTAGAATGGGCTTAAATAACAACAAAAGAGACAAATTTTGGTCCCTAAGAGACCTCATGATGCAGATGTATGAATGCAAATCAAACAAACTCTGTGGGGAATATGGGTCCACAAAGAAGAAAAGAAAATCAGGAGAAAAGACAAATCCACAGGAATGATGCACTTCCTAATGGAACAGAGACTCTGACGGGACTCTTATGGGGATAAGAAAAAGAAAAGAATGCGTGACCAGGACACGACTTGAAACTGGAGACTTTACTGGGGAATTAAAGACAGACACTGGGGAAAAGAGTTTCCAAAGGGAACAAATCCATTGGAAATACTCAAGCTGACTCAAAGATGCGTGTATTGGGGAAAACGCCAACACAGCAAAACTATCCACCAAGGATACTTCGGATCAAAATCCGGACTCAGACTGGGGAAAGATTCACACAGAACCTCCCTGTTGGGGAAAATTGCATATATTGGGGAAAATTGCATATATTGGGGAAAACGCCAATACAGCAAAAGGGAAAGATCACAACAGAAACTCCGTTGGGGAATGTCTAACAACGACTCTCCAGAGGAAGCAAAAGGATGAGGTGTTACCGGTTACTGGATAACAAACTCGGGAAGAATGAATATCTAAGACCGGTATAAGGGTGAGAGATATTAATTAACCAAAACATCTGAGGAAGACCTGAAAAAGGTACATCAACTCAGGAAAATCTGACTCCACAGGGGACCAAGGTCATAATAGGGAGCAGAAAGGAAGGAACACCAGGGATACCGGTTACTGGGTATATAATAGGTGACCGACCAAAGTGTGAATTGGGGTTTAGTTCCAAAACACTCATCATCCGAAAGGAGGGTTTGAAAAAAACAAATCGACTTACAGGATGGACATTCGACTCCGCAACGGGAAACCGAATCTTACTTAAATGGGGAAGGACAAAAGACTTCAACCAAAGAGTGCATGAGATATATTATCCATTATCGTCAGAACATGGATAGTATACTCGCATGGAAGGAACACCAGGGATACCGGTTACTGGGTATATAATAGGTGACCGACCGAAAACGTGAATTGGTTTCTACTGCCAAAACACTCATCATCCGAAAGAGAGCAAAACGCCAACTTGTTAAAGGATGGATATTCGATTCTTCAAAGAATACGAATCTTACTCCGCTGGAGAAATAATCACAAGATTTTGACCAAGGAGTGCATGAGATATATTATCTATTACCGTCAGAACGTAGATAATATACTCGCCTGGAAGGAACACCAGGGATACCAGTTACTGGGTATATAATAGGTGACCAACCAAAAAAGGAGAAACCATCGTTACCAACAACAACAGGGTAGACGAAAGATAACTCGCTGGGGATAAATTGCAAGCACACGGCAATTATCCAAGAGACATATCACCGGTTACTGGGAGATATGCTCAAAAAGGGGTAGAAATGAATATTCGATTCCGCAAAGGGAACACGAATCTTACTCAACTGGGGAAACACAACAGGCTTCGACTGAAGAGTGCATGAGATATATCATCTAATACCGTCAGAACATAGATAATACACTCGCATGGAAGATTATCCACAACCGGTTACTGGGTTAATAAAGGATAAATCATCCGAAAAGAAAGGAATCGGGATACCAAAACTAGGTATATAATGATGACCAATCAAAGGGAGCAACAATCATTACCAACAAAAGGGTAAATGAAAGAGGACTCACTGGGGATGCATTGATAAAAAATCAATGATCCGGGGAACAAATCACTGGCAAACAGTGAAAGGACCCGTTGAGGATAAAATTGCTATCATACGACAATTATCCACAAGAAGGAGGGAATATCAACATCGAATACTGGATGAAGATAACCACAAAGAGGGGATTACATCTACCGAATACTGGGTAGAAAACCACGGAAGAGTAACCGTCATCGCTTAGGATGAATCAACAAGGTTAACTCTGCAAAGGGGAGAAAATAGGATTTACAACTACCCTCAATACTAGGTAGAAGACCAAAGACTCAGCTGAGGATAAGGCGAATGATTGCCGACTACTGAGCAATTATCCAACTATTCCACAAGGAAGCACAGACCCCGTTGGGAGACAATCAACAACATAGGATTTACAACTACCGAATACTGGGTAGAAGACCGCAAAATCTGCCATCAACCAGGATGAACCACAAAGGTTACCTCTGTTAGGGGATGAAAGTAGGATTTATAACTATCTGTTACTGGGTAGAAGACCACAAAGATAGGACTTACAACTACCGGGTACTGGGTAGAAACCACAAACCCTGCGTGGGGAGCAAGAGGATCACTACTCCACACGGGGAAAAACAATTAGGGTTTATAACTACCAGTTACTGGGTAGAAAACCACAAACTCTGCTGGAGAGCAAGAAAATAGGATTTACAACTACCAGTTACTGGGTAGAAAACCATCGACTCTTGCTGAGGAACAAAACGTTCACAAATACCAATCTCTGGGTAAACAACCACAAATTCCGCAAAGAGGGAAAAAGGTATATAGGATTTACAACTACCGGTTACTGGGTAGAAAACCATAAAGATAGGACTTATAACTACCGGATACTGGGTAGAATCCAAAAATTCCGCTAAGGATAAAGTGAATGATTGCCGGTTACTGAGCAACTATTCATTTATTCCACAGGGAAGCACAAGAGACAGTTGCGAAAAGGCCAATTCAGGATCAAACCAAAAAGGCAAACTGAATAAAGACTCGTCCTAATGAGGAAAGAACTCAAAAGGGAAAACCCATCCCAATATATATGTTGGGAGGAAACGGAAACAACCGTCATCCACGAGGATATATCTCAGTGGGGAACTGCAGAAGGAATGACAAACACTTTCTGCTTAAGGGGCTGACTCTATACTGAGAGATTAGACACCCGACATCTGCTTGGGGAGATCTACTGGAGAGATCTATATCACCATTAGCAGGAGACAACAAACAAAAGATATATGGCAAAAAATGCAACATGAATATCTGAATGTTGAAAGTATGCATGAATATGCGTGATTTATGTTTGATGAATGCTGACAAAACAGACATTTCTAACACAAACAGGTCCAGGAATCAAACGCCCGGTACTACACCACAGGAGAGAAAGCCAGGATCGCCGGAGAATAAACAATCTGTCGGGATCAGGAAACAACAAGATCTTTGCAAGGATGGATCATCAGTCTCAGCTGGGAAAGAGGAGCTCACTGCACCGGCGAAAACTGCCACAAAAGAAACTCCAAACAACTCCACTGGGGGAAACCCACTGAGGGAGAAAAGATCACACAAATAGATTCTGCCACACAAGCAACTCTACTGGGGATCGGAGATATGAGGAAATCACCACATCTCTACAGGGAGGAAGGCCTCAAGAGGTTTCCGGAGGGATCGTCAGTCTCAACCGGAGAAAAGAGTTCAATGCACAGGCAGAAACGCCACAACAGCAACTCACGCTAGGGACCAGAGATGCCAGGGAGCAACCAGATCTCTGATGGGGATAGGTAGCATAGATGAAGTTCATCATACCAACAACTCCGTTGGGGATCTATCCAAGGAAATGACGAAGTACTGGGATGTCAACCCACCAATCTACCGAATCTTCCAAAGAAAAGCATCCATGCTGGGGAGAGAATAATGTTGGAGAGGAAAGTCGAAGTCTTCAACAAGCACTCTGATGGGGAGAGTCTTAATAAAGGCTCTGCTCAACACAAATCCGTTCGGGAGAAATCCCAACAAACACCCTGCTCGGGGAAGAAAATCTCAACAGAAGCTCTGCTTGGGGAGAAAACCCCAACAACAATCTGGAGAAAGAGGATACAGCCATGCCAGGAATATGAACAAAAGTCTTACCCTGTTGGAAATCATGCCACCCTTGGGAGAGCACTGAGAGTTTCTTAAGTATCCTTTCATCATTGTGAATGTTCACTTTGTTTAAAAACAATTTTGAAAAATTTGTTTGTTTAAAACAATGACATTTTATCAATTAAAACATGCAAAACATTTGTTGAATTGAAACAAATAAGAGTGCAAATAGTTGGATAAAAGCTCAAATTTATTTGATGGAATGGTAGCCTGCAAATGGCAAGACTCCATAGATTTGTACAAATTTGAAATCGGTGATATATATTGGAAGAGAGCTACATTGAACATAATGACCATTTCTCTACCAAATTGAATCCGATGTATTTGAAGCTTCAGTTGACGATGACTGAGCGAGAATCTCTGACGAAAAGACAGCTGTGAAACAGAATGTCTTGTCAGGATGCAATTACTTGCCAAATCCCTAATTTTTGCCTAGATTGCCCCAAGGTGAGGTACTCAATCTAGCGGGATGCAAATTCATTTTTTTTTTCATGTCTCTAACTTTTGCCTGGATTTCCCTTTCGGGTTATCCACCGAGACGCTCATTTTTGCCTAAGCCGCCCTTTCGGGTTTTCAACTTAGCGAGCTATTCTGTTTTTCTTTTTAGGCAAAGTATTTCTTGACCGCATCTGAATTCACAGGACGAGTGAAATCCTCCCCGTCCATTGTTGTAAGCATCAAAGCTCCGCCTGAAAAGGCTCTCTTGACAACATATGGACCTTCATAGTTTGGAGTCCACTTGCCCCTGGAATCGGGCGCGAAAGACAAGACTTTCTTGAGCACAAGGTCACCTTCTCGGAACACACGAGGCTTGACCTTCTTATCGAATTCTTTCTTCATTCTCTGCTGATATAACTGACCATGGCACATGGCAATCAATCGTTTCTCTTCAATCAGGTTTAACTGGTCATAACGACTCTAGATCCATTCAACATCAGTCAACTTGGCTTCCATCAAGACTCTCATTGATGGGATCTCCACCTCTACTGGGAGAACAGCCTCCATGCCATAAACAAGAGAAAAAGGGGTTGCCCCTGTTGAAGTGCGGACAGATGTACGATATCCATTTAAAGCAAATGGCAGCATCTCGTGCCAATCTTTGTACGTGACTGTCATCTTCTGGATAATCTTCTTGATATTCTTATTAGCAGCTTCAACAACCCCATTCATCTTGGGTCTGTAAGGAGATGAGTTATGGTGTGCAATCTTGAACTCAGCGCACAACTCTTCCATCATCTTGTTGTTCAAGTTAGATCCATTATCAGTAATGATCTTATCAGGCACACCATAACGGCATATAAGCTGATTCTTGACAAAATTCACGACCACCTGCCTGGTCACATTAGCATACGACGCCGCTTCAACCCATTTGGTGAAGTAGTCAATTGTTACGAGAATAAACCTGTGTCCGTTGGACGCTTTCGGTTCAATCATGCCGATCATATCGATTCCCCACATAGAGAAAGGCCATGGTGATGAAATCACATTTAGAAGTGTCGGAGGAATATGAATCTTATCCGCGTAAATCTGACACTTGTGGCATTTCTTCACATATTTGCAGCAGTCAGACTCCATTGTCAACCAATAGTAGCCTGCTCTCAACATCTTTCTAGCCATGGCATGTCCATTGGAATGAGTACCAAATGAACCCTCATGGACCTCAGTCATCAACAGGTTTGCTTCGTGTCTATCCACGCATCTGAGCAGAACCATGTCAAAATTTCTCTTGTACAACACTTCACCACTGAGGTAGAAACTGCCTGACAACCTTCTCAGAGTTTTCCTATCTTTCACAAATGCCCCAGGCGGGTAGACCTGGTTCTGGAGGAAACATTTGATGTCGTAATACCAAGGCTGGTCATCTTGTACTTCTTCTACTGCAAACACGTGAGTTGGTCTATCCAAGCGCATCACGATGATATTGGGAACTTCATTCCAATATTTGACCACAATCATTGAAGCAAGCGTAGCAAGAGCATCTGCCATTCGATTATCATCTCGAGGAATATGATGGAAGTCAACCTCAGTAAAGAACGTTGAAATCCTCCTCGCATAATCTCTATATGGAATAAGACCAGGCTGATTCGTTTCCCATTCACCCTTAATCTGATTGACAACAAGGGCCGAATCACCATAAACATCGAGATGCTTGATCCTTAGATCAATACACTCTTCCAATCCCATAATGCAAGCTTCGTACTCAGCCATATTATTCGTGCATTTGAAAGTTAGCCTTGCTGTAAATGGAATATGTGTGCCCTTAGGAGTAATGATTACTGCCCCAATTCCATTTCCGTACTGATTTACAGCGCCATCAAACACCATCGTCCATCTAGAACCAGGTTCTGGACCTTCATCAAGTGTAGGCTCATCGCAATCTTTCATTTTCAAATACAGAATCTCCTCGTCTGGGAAGTCGTACTGAATAGACTGATGATCTTCAATCGGCTGATGTGCCAAATGGTCAGCCAAGATACTACCTTTGATAGCTTTCTGAGCTCGATACTCAATATCATACTCAGATAACAACATCTGCCAACGGGCAATTCTCCCAGTTAAGGCAGGCTTCTCGAAGATATACTTGATTGGATCCATTCTGGATATCAACCAAGTTGTATGATTTATCATGTACTGGCGTAAACGCTTAGCAGCCCAAGCCAAAGCACAACACGTCTTCTCAAGCATAGAGTATCGAGACTCACAATCAGTGAACTTCTTACTCAAGTAGTAGATAGCAGATTCTTTCTTTCCCAATTCGTCTTACTGACCGAGTACACAACCCATCGAGTCTTCAAGAACAGTCAGATACATGATCAAGGGTCTTCCTTCTACAGGTGGAGACAAGATCGGAGGTTCAGACAGATACTCTTTGATACTGTCGAAAGCTTTCTGGCAATCCTCGGTCCAATCATGAGACTGATCTTTCCGGAGGAGCTTGAATATCGGCGCACATGTGGCAGTCATGTGGGATATAAATCTGGAAATATAACTCAAGCGGCCAAGAAAACCTCGGACTTGCTTTTCAGTTTTGGGCGCAGGCATCTCTTGTATTGCTTTGACCTTTGCGGGATCAACCTCAATACCTCTCTCGCTGACAACAAAACCCAATAACTTGCCAGAACGGACTCCAAATGTACACTTGTTGGGATTCAGACGAAGCTTGAACTTCCTCAATCGCTGAAAAAGCTTTAACAAGTGCTCAACATGTTCAACTTCCGTTCTTGACTTAGCAATCATATCATCAACATAAACCTCTATCTCCTTGTGCATCATATCATGAAACAAGGTAGTCATAGCTCGTTGATACGTGGCTCCGGCGTTCTTCAAACCGAAGGGCATCACTCGATAACAGAATGTTCCCCAAGGTGTGATGAATGTTGTCTTCTCCATATCCTCGGGTGCCATCTTGATTTGATTATATCCGGAAAATCCGTCCATAAATGAAAAGACTTTGAATTTAGCTGTATTGTCTACCAACATATCAATGTGTGGTAGAGGAAAATCATCTTTCGGACTAGCCTTATTCAAATCACGGTAATCCACACACATCCGGACTTTTCCGTCTTTCTTAGGCACGGGCACAATATTGGCCACCCATTGAGGATACGTAGAAGTCACCAGAAACCCCGCATCAATTTGCTTCTGAACTTCCTCTTTGATCTTCACTGCCATATCTGGATGAGTTCTTCTGAGCTTCTGCTTCACAGGCACGCACTCAGGTTTCAAAGGCAGGAAATGTTGCACAATATCTGTATCTAGACCTGGCATGTCTTTGTACGACCAAGCAAAGATATCGGAATATTCTCGTAGCAAACTGATCAACCCCTTCTTGACAGACTCTTCAAGGAGTGCCCCAATCTTCACTATCCGAACACAATCTTCAGACCCCAAGTTGACTGTTTCCAGATTCTCAAGATGCAGCTGAATGATCTTCTCTTCGTGCTCAAGAAGACGGGAAATCTCGTCAGGAATCTCTTCAATATCATCTTCCTCTGCCTCGAATACAGGGAATTCAAAATTGGGAGATGGCGTTGGATCATTATGTTCAATGGGTTTTAGAATCAACCTGCATAATGATTTTGGATAATGAAAAACTTTAGAATTTAAACAAACAAATCATTATGCAGATGAAAAGATTGCTTTTATTCTTGTTTTTAGGGTTTTTTGTGATCACCGATTTCATGCAAAAAGCAAAAAGTGAAAACAATTGGAAAAAAATGTTTAACATGAATTTATTGAATGAAATATCATTGTATATATGATGCCAACAATGTCATCACTTCTCCTTTTGGCATGGGAGAAGGGTTTTTAAATAAAGTGAAGCTTTACTTTGATCTATGAATGACTGTAGGAACATCCACAGCGACCCAATTGTGGCAGATCCCACCTGGGATGACAAAGTTGTCAGATTCCTCTGCATCTTCCTCCAGAATAGCAGCAGCTTCCTCGTCCTGACCGGCGTGGATGAAACCTCCACTCTTGAACATCCCTTTGTCGTTGAATACCCCAGAAGAATAGCCAATGCCAGCCCGGGACTTATTATCTTCAAGCTCAATCATTTTTCCTAGACCAGCAACTGCACCACATTCGATGGCCAGTTTCGCATCACGATAGGAAGCAAATGAAGGAGTTTTCTTCTCAACAGGCTCGGCTATAGATAAAGCTTGGAAAGGAGTTCCAACTTCATCCTCAGCATCAATGTATGAGAAAGAAGACAAATGGCTAATCATGAGAGCCTTTTCTCCCCCTACCACAACCAGTTTCTTGTTCTTAACAAATTTCAGCTTCTGGTGTAGGGTGGATGTCACGGCGCCAGCCTCGTGAATCCATGGTCTACCAAGGAGACAGCTATAAGATGGGTGGATATCCATAACCTGAAAGGTGATCTGGAAATCACTTGGTCCAATCTTGATTGGGAGATCAACTTCCCCAATCACAGTCTTACGCGACCCATCAAAAGCTTTCACAACGACTCCACTTTGCCTCATGGGAGGCCCTTGAAATGACAATCTAGAGAGAGTGGATTTCAGCAATACATTCAAAGATGACCCAGTGTCCACCAGTACGTTGGACATGGCGTCGTTCTTACAATTCATGGATATGTGTAAAGCCATGTTGTGGTCTCTTCCCTCCTCAGGGAGATCAGCGTCATAGAAACTCAAAGTGTTGCAAGCAGTGATGTTTGCAACAATACAGTCAAACTGTTCAATAGTGACATCATGATCAACATACGCCAGATCCAAAACTTTTTGCAGAGCCTCCCTATGGGGTTCTGAATTCAGAAGCAAGGATAACACGGAGATCTTGGACGGCGTTTGTAGAAGTTGGTCTACAACGTTGTACTCACTCTTCTTGATGAGCCTCAGCATCTCATCACAGTCTTCATTCACATTGCCACTTGGGCCAACAGAAGAAGTAGGAGTCTTTTGTACAAAGGAGGGTTTAGCAACAGGTGCCGGGTTCAGAGAATTCACAGCATTCCCAACCGGACGCTCAACACAGTCAGCTCTTGCCTGAGGCTTCGGCGGTGCAGAAAACACGCGACCACTACGGGTCAATCCGCTGACATCAGCTATGTTCACAACAGATGATGAAGGCAAGGGAACTTCTTTCCCATCTTCAACAGCAACAGCACTATAGCGGAATGGAATTGCTTTATCAGAAGAATACGGCACAGGTCCTGTAGGCTTGATAATCAGGGCAGGAGAAACCTTCTGCTTGCTACCATCATAACGAATGACAACAGGTTCAGGGATCCTGAACACCGGAGAAATCACGTTAACTTCTGGTTCGTCTTCATCAACATTTCTGTTCTGAAGGATCTCGATGGTCCCATAGTCCAGCAATTCTTGCAGATCTTTACGCACTTGGCGACAACCCAAACGATTAATAGAGCAAATACGACATTTGTCATGGTCGTGCTCCAAATGACTGTAATCACACAGTAGACGATGCAACTCAACCAATGACTGTCGAATATGGCAAACATATTTGACCTTGTATTTACCAGGGCAACCCTGGACCATGTTAACATACTTCCCATGCTCGGGCAATGGGTTCTTCGTAACATTAGGACCTGAGTCCTCAAAGCTCAGAATACCGCATCTCATAAGGTCTTGAACCTTAGTCTTCAACGGAAAGCAGTTTTCCATATTGTGGCCCAGAGCACCCGAGTGATAAACACAATGCTGATCGGGCTTGTACCACCACTGAGGGTTAGCCGGTACAGCCGGTGGGTCCCTGGGAGTAATCAATTTCCGCTCTATCAAAGAGGGATACAACTCTGCATATGACACAGGAATTGGATCGAAAGTGATCTTCTTCCTCTCATAACTCGTACCAACTGGATTACTGTTGTGAGGTTGATAAGCTTGCTGTTGAGGACGATGCTGTTGCTGATACTGCTGAGATAATTGCTGATTGTTGTCTCTGAAGACAGGTGCTATGTGAGCCACCTGATGCTGATTGCTGGCATGACGCACAGGCTTCCTCCTCGCAGAGGGTCTTTTGGGTTTCACATGGGATTGCACAGCATGTGCCTCCCCATCTTTCTTCTTAGAAAACGCCCCATATCGCTTGCTTGAAGAGCCTTCATCCTTGGTCAGCCATCCTTCACGGACTCCCTCCTCTAGTCGCATCCCCATGTTCACCATCTCGGTGAAGTCAGAAGGAGCACTAGCAATCATCCGCTCGTAATAAAATGAACTCAAGGTCTTCAGAAAGATCTTGGTCATTTCCTTCTCTTCCAGCGGAGGAGTAATCTGAGCTGCCAGCTCTCACCACCTCAAGGCGTACTCTTTAAACGTCTCTTTGTCCTTCTGGGACATGGCTCTGAGTTGATCCCGATCGGGAGCCATATCCACGTTGTATTTGTATTGCTTGACGAAAGCTTCTCCAAGGTCATTGAAGGAACAGATGTTTGCACTGTCCAAACTCATATACCATCGCAGTGCAGCACCGGACAGACTGTCCTGGAAATAATGAATGAGCAGCTGATCATTATCCGTTTGAGTAGACATTTTCCTGGCATACATAACCAGGTGGATGAGCGGGCGGGTGTTCCCCTTATACTTCTCAAAGTCTGGGACCTTGAATTTGACAGGTATTTTCACACCGGGAACTAAACAGAGCTCGGCTGCAGACTTGCCGAACAAATCCTTTCCTCGAAGGGTCTTAAATTCCTTGCGGAGTTCAAGAAATTGGTCATTCATCGCATCCATCTTCTCATGAAAGTTTGGGCCCTCAGACGGCTCAGAATGATAGATGGTGTCGTCTACCCTAGGAACGGTATGCACGACAGGAGGAGGCACAGCAATGACCGGGCTAGATGCCGGCATGGAAGCAAATGTTGGTGCAGGAATATCAGGCATAAAGCCAGGAGGCATACCCCACGGAAACCCGGCTGGCATGGTTGTTGGCACGAAATGGGCACTGGCAGCTGGCACAGTCGAAGAAACAACCTCAGAAATAACAGTCCTCTGGGGAGGAGTTACAGGTGTTGGAGACGGCTGATTCTGAGCTGCTAGGAAAGACTCCATCAAAGCACTCAGTCTGGCGACTTCCTCTTTGAGCTCGCGGTTCTCTTGCTCAAGATGATCCATCAATCTAGAAGAGTTGGCTCTGGTGTAGTACCGATGAGTCAGCTTGTCTTCAAAATAAATGAAGAGCACAGAGTTAGACCACAGACAAGAAGACCGGAACAAACACCTGCTTATGCAAATGATGCATGCAATGCTCGTGCACATGATTTGTTTTTATTTTTGAAGGAACTTTAGGGTATTATTTGCAAGTTTTGAATATTAAGCATTTGATTCGCATATGGAAAATATCTCATCAAATATATTTGAGAAAAAGAAGTACAACATTGTTAATCATTACAAGAGAAAAGGAAAATAAACATCCTATGGATCCCTAAAAGCTCGGGATGCCGGAAGATAAGCTGCACGAAGCCTCTTAATCTCTCTCTCATATGTTGCTTCCATATCTGCCTTCTCTTTGGCAAGTCTGTCATACCTCCTTTTCCAGAACTTGGAAGACTGAGGAAGTAAAGAAGTCCAAGCATCATTCGGATCATCAATCACCTGATGCTTGAGGAACTCAATCAGAGTGTCCTTCTCCTTAAGTTGTTGAAGCAACTCTTCTCTTTCACGGATCCAGGCACGTGAAAGGTCTTCATCTCTCAACTCCTCTACGCCTTGGTTAGGGAGGGTTGAAGGTCCAGCCACAACCAAAGGTGTAGGTCTCGGATAATCGTAAGGCATGAGATACTTGGATGCTCTCTTCCTCACCCAAGTAGTATACGGCTCCAAAGCTATGCAGTTCTTCGGACCCAACTCACTTCTACCCTTCTTGTGAATCTTGCGCCACGCGCGGACCATCCTTGCTTTCAGGCCTTGGGGATCTTTACCCTCCTGAAAGAACACACCTTCTAACAGAATGTTATTAGGTTTATCCTTTAGGGGGAACCCAAGCTGACGACGTGCTAAGATAGGGTTGTAGCTGATCCCACCACATGTACCAAGAAGAGGCACATTGGAGAATTCACCACAAGAATCAATAATCTACACAGTGTCATATACACGATCATACCAAGAGATATCGTCATTAGTGAGAGACATAAGTCTCGTAGACCACCGTAGACATCCCTTGTTCTCCTTGAAAGCGGCCGTCTGAGGTAAGTGAGAAATAAACCACTTATACAACAAAGGCAAACAGCACACAATAGCGCCACCACCCTTTGCATTCCTCAGATGCAAAGAGACATAGGTATCACCCAACAGAGTCGGAACGGGATTAAGAGCAGAGAAATGATCCAAGTAAGTTCCTCTGGAATTAAGCCACAAGGCAAAAGAAAATAAGCAAGTTCAAATGAGCAACAAAACTGGAAATGGATTGCCAATAAATGGTCTTACGTCCAACTCCGAAAACAAATGGGAAACGGAGTGCCAATAAATGGTCTTACATCCAACTCCACAAAGCAACATGGGAAACAGATAGCCAATCAATGGTCTTACATCTAACTCCACAGAAGAAAACAGATAGGAAACAGATAGCCAATCAATGGTCTTACATCTGACTCCTCAAAGAAACAAACACCGGAAACAGATAGCCAATCAATGGTCTTACACCTGACTCCTCAAAAGAAAACAAATAGGAAACAGATAGCCAATCAATGGTCTTACATCTGACTCCACAAAAGAAATAAAACAGGAAATGGAGTGCCAATCAATGGTCTTATATCCAGCTCCACAAAAGGAACAGGAAACAGATAGCCAATCAATGGTCTTACATCTGACTCCTCAAACAAAGCAAATAACAAATGCAAAGACAAAATGCAAACAATATGCAAAATGGAAGGGGTGTCTGAGGCTCTTAACCACTGACATTGACCGTCAGGGTGAGCAGATGAAATGGGAAATGAGGATTAGACCTCATAACTCTTAACCCTGGCCTAGGTGAGCTTGAATCAAAGAAGGTGTGGGAGTCCAGAATGAGGAACTCTATTCCACAATGACTGACTCTATATACAAGATTTTGGGTGTTTATTCAAATGCATCAGCACGTAGTGCGAGCAAGATGAAAGACTCAACTGAATAGCAGGGGATGGATTGCACATCCCTATTATCTGCCAATTGCCTCTTCACTTAGGAGGACTTGAATTACATGGCACAAAAGTAAACAATCACAGACATTGCCTCTTAAGGAGGACTTCAGCCAAATGCCTGCCAAACAGAAACGACAGGGCTTCCAGACTACATAGAGTTAGAGAGATTACCTAAGTGGTATGCCAACCACAATCAAAGCAAAGCAACTCAAATAATGAGTTAAAGCTACTAAAGTACCTGTAAGAAAATCAAACAAGTCAATATTCACATTCAGACAAACCAAACAGACAGTCAACAGTGAGACAACCAATATACACAATGTAAGCCACAAGAGGCAAACAATCAAGTGATTCACTACCAAAGGACCTACAAAATACCATAGGTTAGCAAACAAAACAAAATAGCAGAGCTCAAATGATGAGGCAACATCAACCATGGAGCTAAATGTTTGAACCTGAAATACAAAGCTCAAAATGTGAGTATAAACCACTAGTCCAAGGACTAGGGTCAAAGGTGAAGCAAAAAGTCAAAACAGCAACCAAAATTTCACATGAAGCATGTTTCATCAAGCAAGAACATGTCCTAAAAAGGACCAAGTCAAAAGCATCAAGCAAAGTTATCTCATGAGCAAGATATGGCAAAGGCAATTTCGAAGCATACAATTGGTCATCAAGAATCAAAATTCCATTTTAAAACAGAAATGAATCAAACAATTCTGGAAAATTTTATGTGCATACAACATGTCAAACACAATCATCATGCCAAAAATTAGAATCAACAGAGTTCAATTGACCTAGAAATGAAAATGCACAAGTATGACATCAAATTGTGTGACACACATTGTCACACCATACAATCATGTGTCTAAAACAGAGATGGAAAATGATAAAAATGCACAACCAAGCCTCAAAAATCATGCAACATGTTGGGAATAACAATCCACAATTGCATACATGTCCAAATAACAGTCCACAATTCAAAATCCAGGAATGATAAAATCATGAAATCACAACCAAAAAATAGTAGACATTCACATGATCATGTAGGAAAAAATTTGGAATTATTTGGATGCATATTCAATTTATTATGATTTTTGGAAGTTGGAGAAAATATTGAAATGAAAATGAAAAAAGACACATGTTAAATGGAGGGAAATGATAAATGGTTGAGTAATTTGAAAAAATGTTGGAGCGGAGGATCGAAGCATGTATGTGAAAAAGGAAATACGCTGAAGTAAAATAAATCCAGAATGCTGGCATTGGGAATCGAAGGAGGTTTATGCCAAAACGCATCACTCCACTTAATGCGTTGGCGTGCCAACTTAGCGGTCTATGCATACGTGGAATGAGTCAGCGAAACGAGGTCCAACCAAATGGCCAACAGGCGCGCACATATGGACAAAACCCTAGCCAGCTCGTCCAGTTGCAGACGGCGGTGGCAATGGTGGTTTCCACCGTCTTCTTCGTGAAGACGGCGGAGCTACAGTGTACGCGCATGAAATTTTTTCCAGAACCAGGCGAAACGTATATCAATGGAAAGCTTATGACATGTACATTCCAAATCCAGCATCAATTCATATCAATTCATCATAAACAAAGCAAATCGAACAAAAACAAAATGATCATACAAACTTTAATTCGCCATAACTCAACCAATACTTCACCATTTTCAAAAGTATTTATATCAGCATGCTCAGCGTGAGAAGCTCTACATAAACATGGCAAAAGAATGGAGAATTAAGAGGTTCGAAAACCTAACCTCTTGAAGAGCAGTCACTGAAATCAAGCGATTCAAGGCCTTGCAAGCGTGTAGATCCAATCCTGAGATGATATTATGAAGCTTGATGTATGAATTAAAGCTTGGAGATGCTTGGATCTAGCTCAAAAGTCAATTTCCATCTTCATGTTCTTGAGCTTCATGTGTTTAATTCTTCACCAAAACCTTCGATCCACACCTTGATCTGCACTCAATGATGATCAGAGAACACAAATATGCAAGAAAATTCAAGTGCTATGTGGAAGAATTTCAAATTTCAATGGAGAGAAAAATTTGGAGGGAAGAAGAATTTGAGATCTAGAATGTGATGTTATGAACAATTCTGTTAGAATTAAGCATTTATACCATGTGTTAATCCTACTGAAAATGTAATTGGGCATTGGTTAATTAGAGATTAGCAAAAATAAGGTGCATGACAAAAATTGGAAAGTGTGGAGGTGCATGGCAAATTGGACGTGAACAGTACCACATGCATGATCAATTTCACTTAAAATCCTCTTATGAACACAATGGCAATGGTATTTGGCTCATGTAATGCACCAAATTCAAATTTGCAAATTTCCCTCCAAAATGTTCATGAAGGAGCAAATGATTATATGATGAAATTTCATGCAATGTGGTGATGGATTTGGAAAATATATGTCATGAGGAGCATAATGCAAAAAGAGGCACTCAATTTGGAGTTATGAGTCAAAAGTTATGGCCTTTTGAAGTTCCATGCACACTTGGCAATGATTGGACCATATCTCCTTAACCATTCATCAGATGCTCATGATCTTGGACTTTTTGGAAATGGGAGAGAGAGATCTTCAACTTTCATGTTGGACAAAAATTCATTTGAAGCTTCTTTGATGTTGGAAAGTCAAGTTGAAGTTGGTCCAAAAACTTTCCATTTTTGAAAACTTGAAATTACAGGTCACTTTCCATTTTGGGAAACTTTTGACTTGATCTCAAAATCTTCAATATGGATGTTTGACATGATGAATAGGCCTTTTTTGAACATGAATGGGATGTCTCAAATCATTTCCCACACCTCAAAGCCTTCAATTTGACTGTTCAGTTGATTGTATGGTCCTCAGATGACCTGAAATTGCCTGATGAACTTGGGCCTTTGCCACTTGGGGAATTTGCTCCAAAATGGACCTATAGCTCATATAAGCTCAAAATAATGATCACATGATCCATATCTTAATGGAAACCTCATCTCTTGCACAAAGGATTCACTTGACTGTGCCTTGACCTGTTGACTGCTTAAGCTGCAAGACAAATGTTAAATGACATATTTTTGTACATTTGGTTAGTGATTAAAAGAAAAGCAATGATATATAATACATACATGCTTGGTGATCAAAGAAACACTCACAAGATAACCCACCTACAGGTAAAGGAGCACAAGATGCCTATTGATCCTTGAGGTTTATGCAATGCAATGCTATGATGCCATGAGGGATCTTAGGGTCAAAAATTGGGGTCTTACAATTATCTCTCGAATGAGATGATAACGCCTAAGTATGTGTTTGGATCGTTGGTGAGATCTAGGCTCCTTAGCTTGTGCGATAGCACCATTGTTATCACAATAGAGACCAATGGGATCCACAATGCTAGGAACTATGTCAAGTTCACTAATGAACTTCTTGATCCAAACAGCTTCCTTTGCTGCACTTGAGGCAACAATATACTCGGCCTCGATTGTAGAATCAGCAACTGTATCTTGCTTTGAACTTTTCCAGCTCACAGCGCCACCGTTTAAGCAAAACACATAACCAGATTACGATCTAAAGTCATCTTTATCTGTCTGGAAGCTAGCGTCGGTGTATCCAATTACAACCAACTCTTCCTGACCTCCATATATCAAGAATGAGTCCTTAGTCCTTCTCAAGTACTTAAGGATATTCTTGACAGCTACCCAATGGGCATCACCAGGATCAGATTGGTACCTACTCGTTGCACTTAATGCATACGAGACATCAGGTCGAGTACATAACATGGCATACATGATAGATCCTATTGCAGATGCATATGGAATCTTATCCATGTGATCCCTTTCTTCCTTAGTTGAAGGGGATTGTGTTTTTGATAGACACAGGCCATGTTGCATAGGTATGAATCCTTTCTTGGAATCATGCATATTAAAGCGTCTCAACACTTTGTCTATGTACGTACTCTGACTTAGGCCAAGCAATTTTTGTGATCTATCTCTATAGATTCAGATTCCTAATATATAGGCTTTTTCACCTAGGTCCTTCATAGAAAAGCATTTCCCCAACCAAGACTTTACTTGTTGCAGGGTAGGGATATCGTTTCCAATGAGTAATATGTCATCTACATATAATACCAGGAAAACGATCATGCTCCCACTAACCTTCTTGTAGACACAAGGTTCATCTTCGTTCTTGATGAATCCGTATTGTTTTACTGTTTCATCAAAACGAAGATTCCAGCTTCTAGAAGCTTGCTTCAATCCATAGATTGATCTTTGTAACTTACATATCTTTTGGGCTTCTTCTGGTATGTCAAATCCTTCAGGTTGTGTCATGTACACATCCTCAAGAAGATTCCCATTAAGGAAAGCAGTTTTGACATCCATCTGCCATATTTCCTAATCATGATATGCAGCGATAGCAAGTAAAATCCGAACAAATTTAAGCATTGCAACTGGTGAAAAGGTTTCATCATAGTCAACCCCATGAATTTGTTTATATCTTTTTGCAACCAGTTTTGTCTTATAGGTATGTACCTTACCATCCATGTCAGTCTTATTTTTGAAGACCCACTTACATCCTATAGGGTTAATTCCTACAGGAGGCTCTACCAAGTTCCAAACTTGGTTTGTGTACATGGAATCCATTTCAGATTTCATGGCTTCTAGCCACTTCTCAGACTCGGGACCAGTTATGGCCTTTTGGTAGGTCACAGGCTCATCTTGATCCATGAGTAATACATCACCTTGATCTGTTATGAGATATCCATATCTCTCAGGTAGGTGACGTATCCTGCTTGACCTACGCTGGTCTTGTTCTACTTGAGCAGGTTGCTCTTCCACAACTACTTGTGTTTCCTGCTCTAATTCCTCCATAGGTGTATCGATGCTTTGTGATTCTTGAATTTCTTCAAGCTCTACTTTCCTCCCACTGATTCCTTTGGAAATAAAATCCTTTTCTAGGAAAACTCCAGTTCGAGCGACAAACACTTTGCCCTCTGAAGGATTGTAGAAGTAATACCCTCTTGTTTCTTTAGGATACCCCACAAATAAGCATTTGTCAGATTTGGGCTCAAGCTTAGTTGAAATTTGTCGTTTCACATAAACTTCGCAACCCCAAATCTTCATGTAAGACATATGTGGTTTCTTACCACTCCATATCTCATATGGTGTCTTTTCAACCTTTTTGGATGGAACACGGTTAAGTGTGTAAGCTGTTGTCAATAGTGAATGTCCCCAAAAGGAGTTTGGAAGATCGGCGTGACTCATCATGGATCGGACCATGTCTAACAGGGTTCGATTTCTTCTCTCAGATACACCATTTCATTGGGGCGTTCCAGGAGGAGTAAGTTGGGATAGGATCCCACACTCTTTCAGATGGTCATCAAACTCTAGGCTTAAATACTCACCACCTCGATCTGATCGAAGAGTTTTAATATTCTTACCTAGTTGGTTTTGTACTTCATTCTTGAATTCCTTGAACTTTTCAAAGGACTCTGATTTGTGTTTCATTAAATACACATAACCATATCTACTGAAATCATCAGTGAATGTGATAAAGTACTAAAAACCTCCTTTGGCTGGTATGTTCAGTGGTCCACATACATCAGTATGTATGAGGGCCAAAAGATCATTAGCTCTTTCACCTTTTCCTGTGAATGGAGACTTTGTCATCTTTCCAATTAAACAAGATCTGCATGTCTCATATGATTCATAATCAAAAGAGTCCAAGAGTCCATCTTTATGGAGTTTGGAAATGCGTTTCTCATTTATGTGGCCTAATCGACAATGCCAAAGGTAAGTTGGATTTAACTCATTAGGTTTCATCCTTTTAGTATTAATGTTATAAATAGGCATTTCAAGATCAAGGATATATAGTCCATTGTTCATTTGTGCAGTAGCATAGAATATATCATTCAAATAAATTGAGCAACAATTGTTCTTTATTATGAATGAAAAACCAAACTTGTCCAAACAAGAAACGGAAATAATATTCCTGCTAGTTGCAGGTACATAATAACAGTTCTCTAACTGAATTATTAAACCACTAGGTAAAGTCAATACATAAGTTCCTACGGCTAAAGCAGCAACCTTTGCTCTATTGCCAACTCGTAGGTCGACTTCACCTTTTGCCAATTTTCTACTCCTTTTTAGTCCCTGCACATTAGTACAAATGTGAGAACCGCATCCAGTATCTAATACCCATGATGCAGAAGTGGATAAATTAATTTCAATAACAAAAATACTTGAAGTTGAAGTCTCTACTCCATTCTTCTTATCTTCCAGGTACTTTGGGCAGTTTCTCTTCCAGTGTCCGGTCTTACCGCAATGGAAGCAGGTGCCTGCTTTTGCTATGCCTCCACTAGGCTTTAAAGTAGCAACGGTGGGTTTGGGTTTGGCAACTTACTTCCCCTTCCCTTTATCACCTTGCTTAGTGGGCCTTTTGTTTTGTCTCTTTCCATTTCCGATCATCAGAATGGACTTCCCTTTTGACTTTAGATTCTGCTCGGCAGTTCTTAACATGGCGAGCAGTTCAGGAAGAGATTTGTTCATATCAATCATATTGAAATTTAGGACAAATTGACTGAATCTATCTGGCAACGATTGCAAGATCAAATCAGTCGCAAGCTCCTTTTCGAGGGGAAAGCCCAATCTCTCAAGGTTTTCCACATACCCAATCATTTTGAGCACATGGGGACCTACAGGGGCTCCCTCAGCTAACTTGCTTTGAAAAAGGGCTTTTGAAACTTCAAACCTCTCATGCCTTGCTTGTTCTTGATAGAGCATCTTCAGGTGTTCGATCATATCGAACGCTGACATGTTCTCATGTTGCTTTTGCAATTCTGAGTTCATGGTAGCTAGCATGAGACAAGCAGTCTCATTGGCATCATCGACATGCTTCTTATAAGCATCTCTTTCTACCTTAGGTGCAGAACTAGGAGGTTCCTCTTCAGGAACAGGTGTCTCCAAGACATATAGCTTTTTATCATGTTTGAGGACAATCCTCAGGTTTCGGTGCCAATCCAGAAAATTTGTCCCAGACAATTTTTCTTTGTCAAGGATCGATCGCAAGATGTTGTTAGAGGTGTTTGTTGTCATGGTAATCTACATAAGAATTAATGAAAATATAAGTATCATTGACATATTTAATTAGGCCTTTAATTAAATATGCTCCCACTATTTTACTCAAAACAAATGACCCTCATCATTTGATTCGGAAAATCCCGTTGGAAGATTTTCTAGTGGGTCGAGATCCATGTTTCACTTCGTTCTAAGTCCGCGTAGGCGGATTACACAAAACTAGGTTATTTAGGTAGGAACTCCTTCCAATTGTATCTCATACAACTCTCGAAAATTTCAGTTGGGTGAATAACTCCTTATTCCAATCCATCATATGGATTATTCCCAACTCTTGTTTCTAAACATATATAATCTTATTATAATTTGTTTAGTTAAGTTTGACCCATTGTTTTAATAGTTGGATATTACAATTATCCCATCGCACCTTACTAATATAGAACATGCACCTCGCGTAGGCGAAACCTACATTATCCATTACTAGTCTTGATGAGTGTTAAAACTTGGAAAGCATAAACTTAATATTTAATTTGAGGGAATTGGAATTTTTCTGATCTCACCGGCTTGTTTATCATATAAACCGTCTCTCACATGCATCAACATACATTCGCATGCATCAACATACATACATACATAATGAAACAGTTATGGCCCCTAGCGCAATTGTTCTCCCAAGCCAATGAGAGAACCTAAGCTAACTTAACAATGATCTAAGCTTCGGCACGACACGCAGGTCCTATTTTAAAACCCAAAACAAAATAAAGGAAGACTAAGGCCATAACCGATACCACAAGACAATAATAAACATTTTATTATTATTATTAATTCCTTTAATTAATTAAAATCAAATTAAATCTCGACGACCGATCATCACATTTTAATGAACAATTCATTTAAAATCAATGTCGCTTTTCGCATCAACACTTGATACTTTTAAAGCACTGAGTTAGCCGAACGGGTGAATTTTGCCTTGCGTTAACCGGTTAACCATATGCGTTAACCGGTTAACACTGTTTGAAATCTGTTCAAAAAAATTGTTTTCTGCCTTGCGTTAACCGGTTAACTAAATGCGTTAACCGGTTAACACTGTTTGAAAATGTCTTGGAAAACTGTTTTTCGCCTTGCGTTAACCGGTTAACCAAAAGCGTTAACCGGTTAACACTGTTTGAAAAACTCAAAAAAAATTATTTCGTAATGCGTTAACCGGTTAACCATATGCGTTAACCGGTTAACACTGTTCCAAAAAGTGTTTAGAAAGCACAACTCTTGTGCAGTCGCAACCCCAATCGCATAACTCTCTGACAACACAACCCTTGTGCCGTCACTAACCCTGATGCACCAATTTCAGACCGTCAAACACATCTCGATTGTTGATTCAGTATGATTGATCAACACGTCATTGCTTCACCATACTAATGTCGGATCAAGAAGCAAACGACCATTGATCGCTCAAAGGAAAACAACCATTGAGTGTTTGAATGAACGAAACAAGAACATTATATCACATATAATGTATTTTGCATCAGGATTACATATATCATATATATGATTTGATCGATCTCAATTTAATTTTTGATTCATTCTGTTTTAATTGTATTATTATAGAACAAAAACAGTTATCAGATTCATGGTTTCGTAAGTGGCTCTGATACCACTGTTGGAGAGTAGCCATCCAAGTCGCAGCGGAATTTAAAAATTTCTCCATTTAGTGATCCTTATGAATGAGCATGATCAGTGATAGAATCGTTACCTCTTGTGGCAATTCAAACCTTTGGTGCAGATCTCTTGTAACGATCAAAACCTTGGATACAGATCCACGGGGCGATCACGAACGTTGAACGATGGCAACGTCTCTACTCAGTCCACACGAACGGGTTCCTTCAATCTCAGTGCTAGCTGATACGAATGAAGGCTTTGAGTGAGAGAGAGAGAGAGGGAAACGAAATTTCAAGTCTTCACTTGAGTTGAGTCTGAGTGGAGTGACAATGCTTCTACCCAAGGGGTTCTATTTATAGAACCACTTGTGTGGGCTTCAAGCTAAAAAGCCCACTTAAGTGTATTTTGGCCCATATCTCATAATATGCCAAAATCACTTAACTATTTGGTACCTTACCATATTTCGTATTCCACTTAAGTGTACCGTACCTTACGATGTTCCTTAGTTACTCTATCTCTCATCAATCCGTCCTTTGTGTGTGACCCTGTAGGTTTTCGCGACGTTGTCAATTATATTAAATCACACATTTAACATAATAAACAGTGAGCGGTATCTAGAAACACATCACTACTACCCAAGATACGAAAATGTCATGTGATCTGACAAAACCTCCTGTGATAATGATTATGTGTATAATTACCCTTTTTCCCTTATGTCTATATTGAACACAAAGTATAGACCGTGTCATCCTTGTCCAGTTCAATATTGGGCCCATAGACATTTATCCTGTTACGCAAGATGGGCAAATTCCATCTAGGTCACTCATGTCCCTCAGCATGCTTTGTGGAGTACCCATCAACTGTCTTTATGGTTATCCAGTTACGGATAACGTTTGATCAGTAATAAAGCACTTGACTCTACATCTAGGGTCCATAGTGGTTTCAGGTCGAAGAGTGGTATACACCATTATCACCATGAGAATAACTTATGACACTTTGCATAACTTTCTATATAGTATTCTCATAGCGGGTCAATCCGGTATAAATATTACTCTTAATATTCATACCTATGTTTAAGACTTGATAACTCTTTATCCATGATCCATGAGATGTGATCATCAGTCTACAAACATAATAGCTTTAATGCTTTAATGTTATCCCACTTCACAATAAAGCTCGACTACGGATACTTTAAGAATAGTGTCCTTATGTTTAATGTGATCTCATGATTAAGTCATACTTGATACATTAAACGGACTATCTATTCTAGGGACTTTATTAAACAAACATAATAAAGAAAATGCCTTTTATTATTAATAAATAATTCGATACAAGTACCAAAAGGTATTGGCCTCTAGGGCTTACACCAACAAAACCTCAGGTATTCAGAGAAGGTGACCTTGTGCTCAAGAAGATCTTGTCATTCAAACCATATTCTAAGGGCAAACGGACTTCTAATTGTGAAGGCCCATATGTTGTTAAGAGATCCTTTTCAGGCGGTGCATTGATTCTTACAACTATGGATGGTGAAGAGTTCACTCGTCCTATGAATGCAGATGCAGTCAAGAAATACTTCGCCTAAGAAAGAAAAGAACATCTCACTAAGTTGAAAATATGAAAGGGCGGCTTAGGCAAAAATGAGCGTCTCGATGGATTGAAAACCCGAAAGGGCGATCCAGGCAAAACTTAGAGACATAAAACAGAAAAAATTCTCCTGATAAGTTGAGCACCCCATCCTAGGGAAACTTTAGCAAAATTTAGGGATTATGGCAAGTAACTGCATTCTGCTGACCTTCAAATTTTGGAGAAACTTTTGTTGAGCACAAGGGTTGACATCAATTCATCATCCCCAGTAGCGGCCAAAAGCACATCGGATATCAAGAGTTGGCAGAAGGATTAATGGTCAATTGTATTCAATGTAACCCTTTTCCATGTAAATTACCATTTTCAACTTTGTAAAGATCTATGGAGTCTTGTCATTTACAGACTACCATTCTATTAAATAAAGTTGAGCTTTTATCTAATTGTTCCACTCTTATTTACTTCAGCCAAATAGTTTTAAATTTTATTATGATCATTTTTGAATTAATTTTTTTTAGTCAAAATCATTTTCTTAAACATATAAAAGCAAGAATTTTAAAGCAATTAAAAAGAAATATCAACAGCGTTTCGAAAACAGAAAGTCCTAAGTGTGGAGCATTAATGGTTCCCCCGAGCAGTTAACTCTTCAGTTATCCCCAGCCGAGTTGGCTGATTCGTTCCCCAACGGAATTTGTGGGTATTCCCCAGCAGGATTGATGTTGGTTTTGATCTTCAACAGAGTAAGATTGGTTTCCTCAGTAGATTGCATTGGTTTATCCACCAGTCGCCACCCAACTCGATCCCCAATCAGAGTTTCCTCCTGATTTCTGAGCAGCTATTTGTGTTTATCCTCTGTACGGTTGTACCCCATTTGATATGGTGTTGACCTAGAATTTCCCGCAGATTCGATAATGTTTCCTATCCTCGGCAGATTTCCTCCTTCCCCAGCTAGGGTTAAGCCTTTGGGATGTTGATCTCTTTGCTCTAGCAGTTGTTCCCCTCTTTTGTGGATTGACCGAGGATTGTATCGATGATTCAAATTTTTGCGACACTTTTGTATCCTTTGCGATCGTTTTGTCAGCATAATCATCATATATACATATACATATACATACACACTCATATAATTTCATAATTGCATGATTGTATCATCATATTGGTTGATTCATTGTTTGAGACTCCTATTCTCTATTATGGCGGTACCTTATCCCCATACAAATCTGGCGTTTGTCCTCCTTCAATTGTAGAGTGTCGGCCCCATAAGCAGAAACACTTTAACCTTTCTCCTTTCCCCACTGAGTTATTTCCTCGTGGAAGATTTTTGTTTTAGTTTCCTCCCTAGTGGATTATCTGGATAGAATCACTCCCCTTGAGTTATATCCTCATTGGGTTGAGTCTTGATTGACTGTTTCTTTCTAGTTCTTACCTAGATAGATGCTTTGGATCCCCTAAGGGTTTATTACCCAGTAACTGGTAATATTCTTCTTAGTTTGCAGTTTGTTACTTCTTGCCCAATACCCGACAAAGGTACCCCTATTTTCCCCATCAGTAGAGTCCCTAGTGGAGTCATTCTTTTCCCGGAAGAATATCCTTGATATGTTCATCCTAACCGATGACGGATATTTTCTTCCCCTATCTGAGTTTATCCTTGATATGTTCATCCTAACCGATGACGGATATTCTCATCTTTGGTATTCTACCTAGTAAAAAGGTAGTTGCAATCCCTATTTTATTCCCCAGAGGGCTAGTCCTTGATATGTTCATCCTAACCGATGACGGGCTTCCTTCTCTTTGCGGTCTTCTACCCAGTAACCGGTAGTTGTAAATCCTACTTTTTCTTCCCCCTTTGTAGAGTCTATCCTTGATATGTTCATCCTAACCGGTGACGGATTTTCTCTTTGATGGTATTCTATCAATTAACTGATAGATGTAATTCCTATTTTGCTCCTCAACAGAGTTTATCCTTGATATGTTCATCCTAACCGGTGACGGATTTTCTCTTTGATGGTATTCTATCCAGCATTCGATAGATGTAATTCCTACTTGTCGCACCTCAAAAATGATGATAATGCGATCCCTCGCGATAGGACGCGGAAAAATCGTTGTTCGAAACAGAGTCGCCACCGAACTTTATTCATTCCAATGAAGGAATAGGAAAATATCGAGAAAACCTTTAGGAATAAGAATAATGGTCGTCGCAACCATATTCGGGTTCGGGAGTCGATTACGCAAGGGGAAGGTATTAGCACCCCTCACGTCCGTTGTACTCAACGGGAACCTCTTAGTCTGATTTTGCTATTTGACTGTTAGTTGACTGTTACTTGTTTGCTTCGAGTGATTAAAATTGATGATAGATATGGATGAAGACCTCAGGAGGGGGCAATGGGAGGTTTTTTTATTAGTGTGCTCGCGAAGATACAGCAATCTCCTGCCTACGTATCCTTATGGTGCAATAAGGAAATCAGAGCATTCGTAGTTCGGGCTACTACGAATATTTGGTGTGTTTTGATGAACGACTGTGTAGGTCGGCGTTCTAACGGCTAAACGTTGGCTTGTCTACTCTCGGGGGAGGCTCTAGCATTGGTTTGTTGGGCGCATTAGAAAGGATTGACAGTGTTCTTTTGATGAGGTTTTGGTCACGCGGGGGTGACAAGTTGATTTGATGTGTTTGGGTTTGATGGTGGATTGGTTTCGATCGCTCGGGGGCGAGAAGTTAGGTTTAATTTGTTTGAGATGTTTTTTTGGAGAACGACGAAAGGTTGAGCAATGTGGTGTACACCAATCGTCCAATTCTTTCGAGGAATAATAAGGCGTACGCCTTCTATTCCCTTTTTCGTTCGAATTTTTATCGAAAGTTTATTTGTGGATGTTGAATATGCACGGTAAGGAGGCGTACGCCTCCTACTTGCTTATTCAAGGAATAATGAGGCGTACGCCACCTATTCCCTTATCCAAGTTTATTTAGCGTGTTTTAGTCGGAAGTCGATAATTTGTGCAATATGGCGTTCGCCAATTATTCAAATAATCGAGAGATGGCGAGGCGTACGCCTCTCATCTTTTATCATCCGAAGTTTAAATTGTAAAAGATATGTTTGGATGTCGTATTTGATTTGTGAAAATAATTTGAATTTTGGTAGGCTTTAATTTGATGACGAAGATTCGAGCAATATGGCGTACGCCAATTATTCGAATAATCGAGAGATAATGAAGCGGATGCTCACTATTCTCCTTTTCATCTGAAATGTGGAATTAAAAGAATTTAGGATTTGTAATTGATTTAGAAGATGTGATTTGAAAATAATTTGAATTTAGAAATTATATTTGATTTTGAAAAGTAATTTGAATATGCGTGACTTAAGATTTAATCGAATGACAAGAACTCGCGCAATATGGCGTACGCCAATTATTCGAGTACTTGAGAAATAATGAAGCGTACGCTTCCCATCCCAAGTTTATGTTTAAGAGAAAAATCTTTTTGAAGTTGAATGGTTTGAAAAATGATTTGAATTTGGAATTTATATTTGATTTTGAAAAGTGATTTGAATTTGCGTGATTTAAGATTTAATCGGGTGACAAGAACTCGCGTAATATGGCGTACGCCAATTATTCGAGTGCTTGAGAAATAGTGAAGCGTACGCTTCCTATCTCCTTTTCATCCCAAGTTTATGATTAAAAGAAAAATCTTCTTTAGAAATTGAATGGTTTGAAAATCGATTTGAGTTTGTGTTTATGAATGAAATGAATTTTGTTTTGTGTATTATTTCATCTACTCGATTAATCAATAACCAAGTAGGTTTCATTGTAAGGAAGCCCAAGAGTAAGCTATGTGAGGTTGATGGCGATGCTTTAAAAGCAATCGACTTACAAGGGGTTATTTTGAAAATGGGCTCGATATTTAAATCGAGAATTGTATGATTTGTGCTTTTTGAAATTGGCTTTGAATTAAATGAAATTGAAATATAATTGAAAAAGGTTTATGAAATGATGATGGAAAAGAAAATCATTTGATTATTATCAAATTTTACTTAAGTTGATTAATTGAATTAATTAAAATTAATTATCAAAATTATTTAATTATCTCAAATAATTAAGTTAATTAAGGTTAATTAATTAGAAGCAATTAATCAAACAAAAATTCAACTAATAATATTTTTTAGGAAAAAACCAAATTAGTGACAACTTTGATTTATAAAAAATGAATCGGTGACAAAATGTGCTTAGGAACCGGTTTATACATGGCGACCATGGAATTAAAAGTCGTATGTGAGATCTAAACGCGGTGAAATCATACAATTGATTTATAGACACTTTAGCAGCATAACGGTATTGAGTTACCGAATCCAGAGATGTAGGAAAATCTGATTTAAAATGTAATAAGCTTAAACAACAACAACTCAATGTATTATTTACAATAGCAATTAACCATGATTAAGACAAAACAAGTGATCCAATGATTTTGCAAATGAAACTATTACAGGGATTACTGCAATTTAATAATTCCGAAATCAAAACAATGTTCTCAACAAATACAATCCAACAATTTTAAAGTTCAATTAAAGACCAAAACAGCCATAGCACCAAAGCAAATCGATTCTCAGAATGTCATTCTTAAACCGTCTCTAGTGTAACAACATGTCGACACTGCCATTCATGTGGTTGAGTTCAAATTGTAAAGCAAAATCAAATCAACATCATAACTCAATCATAAACCACTCATACATACTCACAGATTATTACAGAATTTCCAGAATAAAATGAGTGTAATGTCGACAACAAGGTGTACATAATGCAAGGTCTAATAGCATAACCAGAGTTCATTTACGGAATCGACATTCTACGCACAACAGAATCCAGCTAGGATGAAAAAATTACCAAATATATGACAGCTCTTGTTGCGATTTCTGTAATCGTGCTAGCTCATACTGTTGTGGAGTTTATCGCCTTTTCTCCTTCAAAGCTTTTGAAATCACTATAGCTTCAATGCTCACAAACCTTCCCTGTAAACTTCGAATATTTCCAAAATAATAGATTCTTTCAGCAAATCAAATTAAGCAAAAATTGAAGTTATTAAAGGAATAGGTGAGAAATAGGGCGAATGGGTTTGTGAGTTTTGTGGGTTTATGAAAAAAAAGAAAAGAGACGGAGGGTTTCGTGGTGGAAGCTGCGGATTCGTGGGTTTGGGGGTATCGCCGGTGGTAGCGGCGCGATGGAGAGCGAAACAGGGTAGCGGTTTGTGGTGTGGGTTTTGATGTGGTTGAGCCAGGTGGAGGCGGACGAGGAAAATGAAGGTTAAGCGGCGGTGGCGGCTTCACGGAAGATGAAGGGCGATTGAAGCGATTTGGTGGCCGGTGATGGAAGGATTTATGGATTGTTGAAGGTGATGGAGTGTGAGGCGGTTGAAGCGGAAGCGAGGGTTTTCGGTGTGAGCGGAGGTTGTGGTTTTGGATGGAGCTTCCGGTGAGTGAAATGGCGGCGGATAGGGTTTTCGAGAGTGAGAGCGCAAGAGGGTTTTTCGTGTGAGCTGAGGGTGAAGTCTATTTGCGAGTCGTGTGAGGGAATGTTGAGAGTGAGGTGAGCGAGGTATTTTGCAGAGTAAATAGTGAGTAGTGTGGAGGTTGAGTGGGTGAGGTAGCCAATGAGAGGATGACATATGGCAGACCGTTGGGAGTGGATTGTGAGTGGAGAGTGAGAGAAAAACGGATGGGGCGGAAGAGATAAGGACACACTTTCTTTTATCCTTTTCTTTTCTTTTTTTTTTCCTCTTTTTAGAATCCAATGTAAGAATATATATATATAAATAATTATTATAAAAAAACCTAAAAAGACTAATTAAATTTAAAAAAAACTAATTAATATTCAAAAATCTAACTAATAAGAAACCAACTAATATTTAATTAAATAACTAATATTTTTTTTAAAAAAAACTAATTAATATTTAAAAAAAACTATTCTAATTTCTTTAATTAAATATCAACAAAATATTTGACCAATTATAAAAATAAAGAAAAAAAAACCGAGTACAAATTTGATTCGGAAAGATTAAATCAATCACACTAAAATTGTCAGCACAAAACACATTATTTGAAAAATACACTGCTTCCTCAAATTCTGACAATTCAACCGATTTTTGGTATTCTCAAATAAATTCCTTCTGACTGACATTTTAGGTATTTATTCATGATGCAAATGTATGTCATGCTATGCGTATGATGCAAAAATGAAACTGAAATTAATTTTTTTTAAAAAAAAAAATTAAAATAAGCCCGGACAAAATTGGGGTACGACAGCTGCCCCTATTTAATTATCTTGAATTAGAAGGTAAGAATGACAATGGTCATCATACATTCGTGGTGGAAGGTAATTAAATACGAAAGGATCCAAATTTTGTCCTTTGAAATGCAATGGAGAGATGCAGATGAAAATGCAATGGGTACCAAGGTAATAGGGGTAGAATGCCAAATCAATGTCAACCCTCGAGTCGACATTCAAGTCTTGCAAAGGTCTTCATGATGTGAGACAGAAACTGATCATGTTTTCTGGCACCAAAAGGATGACAGTAAAGCTTGCTATCACCAAAAGGATGATATTGGTTCACCATGATTGTCAGGATTGTCATCACCAAAAGGATGATGGACAAACTGAGCTTCAAACGTAGTCATCACCAAAAGGATGATGGTTACAGTGATAAAGTTTCCATTAACAGAGAGTATAATATCAAGGCTATCACCAAAAGGATGATAGTTGACTCATCAACTTCAGAGATCACCGTTACCAAAAGGATAAAGGTAAGATCCAACAACAAAACTTGTTATCACCAAAAGGATGATAATAAGTCAAACAACTTCAATGATCACCATTCACCAAAAGGATGAAGGTATAACAAAAACAAAACTTGTTACCACCAAAAGGATGGCAATAAGTCGGAACTCAATGATCACCATCACCAAAAGGATGAAGGTGTAATTAAAAACACAACTTGTTATCGCCAAAAGGACGATAATAAGCACTCAACGCAATTGATCGCCATCACCAAAAGGATGAGGGTAAGATCAAGACACAAACTTGTTATCACCAAAAGGATGATAATAAGCACACACGCAATTGATCACCATCACCAAAAGGATGAAGGTAAGATCAAGACAAACTTGTTATCACCAAAAGGATGATAAGAAGCACACACGCAATTGATCACCATCACCAAAAGGATGAAGGTAGGATCGAGACAAACTTGTTATCACCAAAAGGATGATAAGAAGCACACACGCAATTGATCACCATCACCAAAAGGATGAAGGTAGGATCAAGGCAAACTTGTTATCACCAAAAGGATGATAAGAAGCCAACAATCACCATCACCAAAAGGATGAAGGTATTGTCAAACGACAAAACTTGTTACCACCAAAAGGATGATAATAAGCACACACGCAATTGATCACCATCACCAAAAGGATGAAGGTAGGATCAAGGCAAACTTGTTATCACCAAAAGGATGATAATAAGTCAACAATCACCATCACCAAAAGGATGAAGGTATAATTAAAAGACACAACTTTTATCGCCAAAAGGACGATAATAAGTCAACAATCACCATCACCAAAAGGATGAAGGTATTGTCAAACGACAAAACTCGTTGCCACCAAAAGGATGATAATAAGTCACACACACAATTGATCGCCATCACCAAAAGGATGAAGGTAGGATCAAGACACAAACTTGTTATCACCAAAAGGATGATAAGAAGTCAACAATCACCATCACCAAAAGGATGAAGGTATTGTCAAACGACAAAACTTAGTTACCACCAAAAGGATGATAATAAGCACACACGCAATTTGATCACCATCACCAAAAGGATGAAGGCAAGATCAAGACACAAACTCGTTATCACCAAAAGGATGATAATAAGTCAACAATTACCATCACCAAAAGGATGAAGGTATTGTCAAACGACAAAACTTGTTACCACCAAAAGGATGATAATAAGTCGATAGTCACCATCACCAAAAGGATGAAGGCACTACAACACAACAGAACTCGTTATCACCAAAAGGATGATAATGAATCCACAATCACCATCACCAAAAGGATGAAGGTGAGATCATAACTTCAAAACTTGTTACCACCAAAAGGATGATAATAAGTTATAATAACTTCAAATATTACTGACACCAAAAGGATGACAGTGGGTTGGATTTTTCAAATGTCACCATCACCAAAAGGATGATAGCCTAAACTGAACTTCATAGTCTCTATCACCAAAAGGATGATTTTAGATTGAACTGGACGTCATCACCAAAAGGATGATGATTGAACCAACATGACAAGGATCCTTATCACCACAAGGATCGCCGACACCAAAAGGATGACGGTAGGCTGTAATAATTGTAGAGGTCACCATTCACCAAAAGGATGAAGGTTAGACCAAAACTTCACGGATCTTCGACACCAAAAGGATGACAGTAAGATCACAAATGTCAGGGATTTACCATTACCAAAAAGGATAACGGTGATCGTAAACAGGATGATGTTTAATATTATTCCTCAATGGACTTTCACCAAAAGGATGATAGTGAGAAAAATATTGGAAAAAATAAGGCTACTGTCAAAGTTCAGTAAACCTGATTTGCTGGGTAGCATTGGAACATTGTTGGATGAGACTTGCTCGGGGTATCGACAACAAAAGGTTGCAAAGCCAATATTCTCTGTAGTTTCTGTCAACAAAAGATTGTAGGAAACGACTCATTGAGGGACGCTCAACGTGAAACAAGGTAGGTGTTTAAAGAAACAATGCTTGACTTAGATGAGGATAACATCTTATCAACAAAAGGTTGAAGGGTGTAACTCAATGGGGAATGCCCGATAATAGGGTAGGAACTCACTCAGAGAAAGACAACGACTCAACTGAGGGTTGGCCTGGATGCCTACGACTAAACCTTGGATTTTGATTTGTGTTATGTGCATGAATGATATGTATGCGTTATGTACGAGGTGATGCATATGATGCATGTTTGAATGCAAAGGGTGATTGGTTTGTTTGGGATTGGCCCCCCTTTCAAAGGCAATGTATCTTCTGGAAACCAGTGTTGGTTGTATTTGTTTTTGTGAAGGTACCACCAAGGTGGGCTTTGGGTTTTCTGGTAGTTGTCAATGTGGGTTGGACCACTGATTGGTGGAAAGGATCTGACTTCCCGACACTCGGTAGTTGATGATGTGATGAACACGTAATAGATGCGGATACTCTTGGTGCCCCAAGTTTGATCTCTTGTTGATATGTTGTGAATTCGTCTTTGAGAAGATCCCGACTTCTTCTTTTGATGCGTTTGGCCAGCCCATAACTGAGCATAGCGACGTGATCAATGCATGTTGGTTATGCCTTTGATGTGCCCTATAGATTCTTGTCAAGACATGATGTTGTACTGGTATGAACTTTCGACACTTTGGTGGTGAATTCAAGCAGTCACTAATGTCTGATGCAATTTGCTTGACTGTCTTGAAGATATGAAGGGAATTTGCCCCTTGCCACTTGTCTTGCCCCAATTTGTAGGGTGTTCAAAGGAATTCTCCTTGAAAGGAAACTTTAGGAGTGATTATCCCCTGACATGGTCTGAGTCTGTTTTTCCCAACTCCTGAATCTTGCAATGGTCTGCCCCTGATTAGCCTTTGAGGAACTTGCCCCAGACGGACTGAGTATTGAAGTGTTTTCCTCCTTAATCAACCGATGCTTAGAGATTTGTCTTATACTTACTACTTCTTAGGTCAATATAATCAAAAGATGCCATGCCCGTGATTTATGAGATGGGTTTGATTCGTGTCAGCACCAACGATCAAGTACCTCTTGAATTGCCCTTTATAGGATTTTTCTCGATGTCAAGTACTGACTAACAATTAAGAATTGTTATCCAAGAAATGGTGATGTTAATGCAACAGTTATGCAAGTTTTGAAAAACAATCATTCATTTGGAGTGTTGTGGTAGTGTGTGACGAGTGGATCATGAGTCCAAACGCGGTGCTGATTTTAGCTAGCGTGTGAGTGATATGGTGAGAAGAGAATATTAGCAAATGTCTAGGAGTCAGTTTACTCAACCTTGCTATAGTATGCTTTCAGAATAAACCCTACTTCAATTAGGTCTTTTGAAGGTTGTAACGTGGCTTGGTTCATGGTTATTGAAACAAAAGGATATAAGGCTCAAAGTTTATTTTAACCCACCCCTTCTTCATGATGATCTCCAATCCTACATTCAGTTAATTCACACACATTCGTCTTTTGCGGGTGTAAGGATAAAGATGGTGATTCAAGGTCTCTTGGAATGGCAACCACCTTTTTTTGTTTTTTTTTTTTTTGGGATGCTGGTGACCCTTTGATTTTGGTGTGGTGGTCACTGAATCTTGTTTTTTGTTTTGTTGGAGACTTTCATTGTCTCTTTCGATTTTTGTTTTGATCCCTAACTTTTGCATGGACCGCTTTGTTTGAAGCTCTTAATCCATCGGGATTGCCCCTGTTTTTGCCTAAGTCTCCTTTCAGGATGTTGGACTTAGCGGGCTCTTTTTTTGACTTTTTTTTTGAAATTGTGACTGCCAAGTCATTGGTCATTGAAGAACAACCGACATAAAATTTGGATTTGTATGGTTCCTTCGACACTTCATGATATGTGCGAAGACTATCATGTGATTGATCCTTGTATGGGATATTTCATCTTTGTAATTCGAAAGTGTAGTTAAATTAACTGAACACTACCCTGCCCCGGGTTAAGCGTAAGGGTTTGTAGATCCGAAAGAAACTCCTACTTCTAGGCTCGAAGTGGTTGACTAGGGATTAACTCCTTATCTCTCCAGTGTTTGGGGATTTGAAACAATGCCTGTACATCATTAGCAGGATTTTATCCGAAAGCATTCAATCAGCAATTATGAGTGTTTTGTTTTCGTCATCCTCCTTCCAACATTTACTAATGATATTGTGATGAAGAAAGTGAGGTGAAAAAGTATGTGTTTGTGATTTGAAAATGTGATAGATGAGTGAATATGAAAGATTGATTCAAAGCATGCATAATCATCCCATTAATAAAACCGAGTGCAGATAACAATGTTTAAAGCATACAGTACTTAGACAAATAAGATCAAATTACAAGAATGCAAA
Organism: Lathyrus oleraceus; assembly: GCF_024323335.1. Classification (NCBI taxonomy): domain Eukaryota; kingdom Viridiplantae; phylum Streptophyta; class Magnoliopsida; order Fabales; family Fabaceae; genus Lathyrus; species Lathyrus oleraceus. The sequence goes on from NC_066584.1 coordinate 296,839,083, forward strand.
ATGGTAAAAATGGCATCAGGATTGCCTTCATTCAAAGCAACAAACTTCATCTCTTGATTCTTCGGCGGAATTTCTCTGGTGATCAGGCCGGTGAGAGGCTTTATCTTCGAGCTTCACTCGACTCTGCATGCGCCGGCATGGGGTTTGTTGCAACGTTTGGCCTCACTGGCGTGAATGTAAGTGTCTTACTATCAACCAGGTCCTGGACCTTGTGCTTGAAAGCCTTACAGTTCTCTATCGTGTGCCCTGGGGCACCCATGTGATACTCACAGTGAGCATTGGCGTCATAGCCTGGAGGGTAAGGTGGAGTTACAGGTGTTAGCTCCTTCAAAACAACTGATCCATCCTTTAACAGGTAGGGGAGGATCTTGCTATATGATACTGGCAAAGGATCGAAATGCCTTTCTGGCCTCCTTGCCCTCTGCTGATTGGGTTGACGTGGTTGTGGAACACGTTGCTGTTGATTTTGATGCGGCTGCTGGTAAGCCGGCTGTTGATAAGGTTGTTGATACGGAGGTTGATATGGTGTCGGGATGACCGCAGAAACCTGATGATAAGACGCCTGAGCATATGAAGGTGCCCTATATCCCCCTCCTCTCATTACAGCATTGGTTTGCCCTTCTGGCTTCTTTGGGAGATTAGGATAAGGTTTCTTCATCCCATTTGAGGCATTAGCAGCACAAGGTAGCTTTCCCTTCTTGATTTGGCTCTCGATTCGTTCTCCCACGGAGACAACCTCAGCAAAAGTTGGGAAGCTGGATCCTACCATCTTCTCCATGTATTGGGTATGCAGCGTCCCCATAAACATGTCGATTAATTCTTTATCAAGAAGAGGAGGTTGGACACGAGCTGCTAGCTCTCTCCACCGCTGAGCGTATTCCTTGAATGATTCGCTGTTACGTTGAGTCATGTCTTGCAGTTGTGTGCGATTGGGCGCTAGATCAGTGTTGTACTGATAATGCCTGAGGAAAGCTTCAGCAAGGTCTCTCCATGACTGGACTTGACCTCTCTCCAGTTGCATGTACCACTCCAAGGATGCCCCACTGAGGCTGTCTTGGAAGTAATGAATCAAGAGTTGATCATTACTGATGTGGGCGGCCATCTTATGACAGTAAGCTCTGAGGTGTGTTCTTGGGCAGCTGATCCCTTTGTACTTGTCAAAGTCTGGGACTTTGAACTTCTGTGGAATCACAAGTCCTGGCACCAGGCACATGTCAACAGCGTCCAAACCGGGAGTAGTGTGAACCTCCAAGGACTTAAACTTTTCCTCCAAAGCATGGAGTCTATCAACGGCTAGGTTTGGGAGACCTCCAACAGCAAGTTTGACGGGTTGTGGCATGAAGAAGGCGTCATATGGATCTTCATCACCCATCATTGACCCATGTCGAGCGGATATAGCAGAATGCTCATGGGGGTTCATGTTGTCCATGGGGATCGGAATATGGATTGGTCCTCCTCTAGGGTGGGCAGGATTACCATCAAGGTTAGTTACCCCAGGGATGCTAAGTGATGGCGATCCAAACTCGGCAGCAACTTTCCTGGCTTCAGCGTTAGTCTCAGCATCCTTCTCCTTCCGGGCCAAGAGTAACATGGTCTCAAGCAAGTGATCCATCTTTGCCTGCATGGAGTCAATGTCGGTCCTCATCGAAACTTGGTTGGCTTCAAGCTGTTCAAGTGTCATCTTGTAGTTGCGGCGTGTCTCGTACCGGTGTCGAGTAGTCAGCGTTTACTGGACAAAGGGTAGAACATGGTGTGAGATTTTTGTTTCTGGAAGATGATATGCAATGCATGTTTATGATATGCAAATGCATGAAATTGTGCCATGTTCTTCGGAAAGGAATACAGACTCGAGATTATTCACATGTCGAGTACATCAGTATAACAGGAAGAAGTACGGGTTTGTCTGATTACTAGAAATTCCCAAGGGTAGGTTCTAAAGTTATGTTTTCAAGGAAGGAACTTAGACTCACGGATCAAGTTCAAAACTTCCTCGCAATGGTGGGCTAGCCACATCGTGATGGGAGTTCTGAAATGATCTAATCTAAGTGGGATTCTCGTATTGCACGAACAGGGTGTACACCCTTCGGTTCAATACTACATAATCACCGATTATGAAAACAAAACTTGGTTTTAAGGCGAGGTCCCTAGAGTCACGGATCGTGTTTAGAACCTCCACCGCAATGATGGGCTAGCCATATTGTGATAGGAACTCCAAACAGATCTACTCTAGGTGGAGTCTTCGTATTGTCCCAATAGGCGTACGCCCCTCGGTTCAATACTACACAACTCCAGGTTCTAAGTTTTTCTCGAAGCTCGGGTATGGAGCTTATCTCACAGCAAACATCAAGCCCCACATTATAGTATCAAGATAAAATACATACAATACAAACAATCAAAAAAAGAATACAGAGAAATAAGTATGGAAGAAAGAATATCTTCCAACAGTCATAGCAAAATCAGACTAAGCTAGGCTAGACTCTCTCTTGCTTGGAGCAGGCTCCCCAGCAGAGTCGCCAGTCTGTCGTACCTCAAAAATGATGATAATGCGATCCCTCGCGATAGGACGCGGAAAAATCGTTGTTCGAAACAGAGTCGCCACCGAACTTTATTCATTCCAATGAAGGAATAGGAAAATATCGAGAAAACCTTTAGGAATAAGAATAATGGTCGTCGCAACCATATTCGGGTTCGGGAGTCGATTACGCAAGGGGAAGGTATTAGCACCCCTCACGTCCGTTGTACTCAACGGGAACCTCTTAGTCTGATTTTGCTATTTGACTGTTAGTTGACTGTTACTTGTTTGCTTCGAGTGATTAAAATTGATGATAGATATGGATGAAGACCTCAGGAGGGGGCAATGGGAGGTTTTTTTATTAGTGTGCTTGCGAAGATACAGCAATCTCCTGCCTACGTATCCTTATGGTGCAATAAGGAAATCAGAGCATTCGTAGTTCGGGCTACTACGAATATTTGGTGTGTTTTGATGAACGACTGTGTAGGTCGGCGTTCTAACGGCTAAACGTTGGCTTGTCTACTCTCGGGGGAGGCTCTAGCATTGGTTTGTTGGGCGCATTAGAAAGGATTGACAGTGTTCTTTTGATGAGGTTTTGGTCACGCGGGGGTGACAAGTTGATTTGATGTGTTTGGGTTTGATGGTGGATTGGTTTCGATCGCTCGGGGGCGAGAAGTTAGGTTTAATTTGTTTGAGATGTTTTTTTGGAGAACGACGAAAGGTTGAGCAATGTGGTGTACACCAATCGTCCAATTCTTTCGAGGAATAATAAGGCGTACGCCTTCTATTCCCTTTTTCGTTCGAATTTTTATCGAAAGTTTATTTGTGGATGTTGAATATGCACGGTAAGGAGGCGTACGCCTCCTACTTGCTTATTCAAGGAATAATGAGGCGTACGCCACCTATTCCCTTATCCAAGTTTATTTAGCGTGTTTTAGTCGGAAGTCGATAATTTGTGCAATATGGCGTTCGCCAATTATTCAAATAATCGAGAGATGGCGAGGCGTACGCCTCTCATCTTTTATCATCCGAAGTTTAAATTGTAAAAGATATGTTTGGATGTCGTATTTGATTTGTGAAAATAATTTGAATTTTGGTAGGCTTTAATTTGATGACGAAGATTCGAGCAATATGGCGTACGCCAATTATTCGAATAATCGAGAGATAATGAAGCGGATGCTCACTATTCTCCTTTTCATCTGAAATGTGGAATTAAAAGAATTTAGGATTTGTAATTGATTTAGAAGATGTGATTTGAAAATAATTTGAATTTAGAAATTATATTTGATTTTGAAAAGTAATTTGAATATGCGTGACTTAAGATTTAATCGAATGACAAGAACTCGCGCAATATGGCGTACGCCAATTATTCGAGTACTTGAGAAATAATGAAGCGTACGCTTCCCATCCCAAGTTTATGTTTAAGAGAAAAATCTTTTTGAAGTTGAATGGTTTGAAAAATGATTTGAATTTGGAATTTATATTTGATTTTGAAAAGTGATTTGAATTTGCGTGATTTAAGATTTAATCGGGTGACAAGAACTCGCGTAATATGGCGTACGCCAATTATTCGAGTGCTTGAGAAATAGTGAAGCGTACGCTTCCTATCTCCTTTTCATCCCAAGTTTATGATTAAAAGAAAAATCTTCTTTAGAAATTGAATGGTTTGAAAATCGATTTGAGTTTGTGTTTATGAATGAAATGAATTTTGTTTTGTGTATTATTTCATCTACTCGATTAATCAATAACCAAGTAGGTTTCATTGTAAGGAAGCCCAAGAGTAAGCTATGTGAGGTTGATGGCGATGCTTTAAAAGCAATCGACTTACAAGGGGTTATTTTGAAAATGGGCTCGATATTTAAATCGAGAATTGTATGATTTGTGCTTTTTGAAATTGGCTTTGAATTAAATGAAATTGAAATATAATTGAAAAAGGTTTATGAAATGATGATGGAAAAGAAAATCATTTGATTATTATCAAATTTTACTTAAGTTGATTAATTGAATTAATTAAAACTAATTATCAAAATTATTTAATTATCTCAAATAATTAAGTTAATTAAGGTTAATTAATTAGAAGCAATTAATCAAACAAAAATTCAACTAATAATATTTTTTAGGAAAAAACCAAATTAGTGACAACTTTGATTTATAAAAAATGAATCGGTGACAAAATGTGCTTAGGAACCGGTTTATACATGGCGACCATGGAATTAAAAGTCGTATGTGAGATCTAAACGCGGTGAAATCATACAATTGATTTATAGACACTTTAGCAGCATAACGGTATTGAGTTACCGAATCCAGAGATGTAGGAAAATCTGATTTAAAATGTAATAAGCTTAAACAGCAACAACTCAATGTATTATTTACAATAGCAATTAACCATGATTAAGACAAAACAAGTGATCCAATGATTTTGCAAATGAAACTATTACAGGGATTACTGCAATTTAATAATTCAGAAATCAAAACAATGTTCTCAACAAATACAATCCAACAATTTTAAAGTTCAATTAAAGACCAAAACAGCCATAGCACCAAAGCAAATTGATTCTCAGAATGTCATTCTTAAACCGTCTCTAGTGTAACAACATGTCGACACTGTCATTCATGTGGTTGAGTTCAAATTGTAAAGCAAAATCAAATCAGCATCATAACTCAATCATAAACCACTCATACATACTCACAGATTATTACAGAATTTCCAGAATAAAATGAGTGTAATGTCGACAACAAGGTGTACATAATGCAAGGTCTAATAGCATAACCAGAGTTCATTTACGGAATCGACATTCTACGCACAACAGAATCCAGCTAGGATGAAAAAATTACCAAATATATGACAGCTCTTGTTGCGATTTCTGTAATCGTGCTAGCTCATACTGTTGTGGAGTTTATCGCCTTTTCTCCTTCAAAGCTTTTGAAATCACTATAGCTTCAATGCTCACAAACCTTCCCTGTAAACTTCGAATATTTCCAAAATAATAGATTCTTTCAGCAAATCAAATTAAGCAAAAATTGAAGTTATTAAAGGAATAGGTGAGAAATAGGGCGAATGGGTTTGTGAGTTTTGTGGGTTTATGAAAAAAAAGAAAAGAGACGGAGGGTTTCGTGGTGGAAGCTGCGGATTCGTGGGTTTGGGGGTATCGCCGGTGGTAGCGGCGCGATGGAGAGCGAAACAGGGTAGCGGTTTGTGGTGTGGGTTTTGATGTGGTTGAGCCAGGTGGAGGCGGACGAGGAAAATGAAGGTTAAGCGGCGGTGGCGGCTTCACGGAAGATGAAGGGCGATTGAAGCGATTTGGTGGCCGGTGATGGAAGGATTTATGGATTGTTGAAGGTGATGGAGTGTGAGGCGGTTGAAGCGGAAGCGAGGGTTTTCGGTGTGAGCGGAGGTTGTGGTTTTGGATGGAGCTTCCGGTGAGTGAAATGGCGGCGGATAGGGTTTTCGAGAGTGAGAGCGCAAGAGGGTTTTTCGTGTGAGCTGAGGGTGAAGTCTATTTGCGAGTCGTGTGAGGGAATGTTGAGAGTGAGGTGAGCGAGGTATTTTGCAGAGTAAATAGTGAGTAGTGTGGAGGTTGAGTGGGTGAGGTAGCCAATGAGAGGATGACATATGGCAGACCGTTGGGAGTGGATTGTGAGTGGAGAGTGAGAGAAAAACGGATGGGGCGGAAGAGATAAGGACACACTTTCTTTTATCCTTTTTTTTTTTTTTCCTCTTTTTAGAATCCAATGTAAGAATATATATATATATAATTATTATAAAAAAAACCTAAAAAGACTAATTAAATTTAAAAAAAACTAATTAATATTCAAAAATCTAACTAATAAGAAACCAACTAATATTTAATTAAATAACTAATATTTTTTTAAAAAAAAACTAATTAATATTTAAAAAAAACTATTCTAATTTCTTTAATTAAATATCAACAAAATATTTGACCAATTATAAAAATAAAGAAAAAAAACCGAGTACAAATTTGATTCGGAAAGATTAAATCAATCACACTAAAATTGTCAGCACAAAACACATTATTTGAAAAATACACTGCTTCCTCAAATTCTGACAATTCAACCGATTTTTGGTATTCTCAAATAAATTCCTTCTGACTGACATTTTAGGTATTTATTCATGATGCAAATGTATGTCATGCTATGCGTATGATGCAAAAATGAAACTGAAATTAATTTTTAAAAAAAAAAAATTAAAATAAGCCCGGACAAAATTGGGGTACGACACTACTTTTTCTCAGTTGGTTTATCCTTGATATGTTCATCTTAACCGGTGACGGATATCCTCCTTGACATCCCAGGCAAGTCTATACTTGATATGTTCATCTTAACCGATGACGAATTTTCTTCCCTTCTGAGTCTATCCTTGATATGTTCACCCTAACCGGTGACGGGTATTCTCATCTTTGGTCTTCTGCCCAGTAGCTGGTAGTTGTAAATCTTATTTTCTGCAGTTTTCCTCGACAAGGCTATTCTTACCCAATAATCGGTAATGAATACTCCCTCCTGGTGGTTCTCAGCAAGTCATCCTTGATATGTTCATCTTAACCGATGATGAATGTCCTCTCTGTCAGATCTTTATTATCTCCTTACCCAGTAACAAATAGTGGATAATAGACTTCTGCTCCTCCTGTGTTGAAGTTTATTTCTTCCCCAGTTGAATTGAGTGCACATTTCCTTAGTGAAATCATTTTTCCTGCAGATTTTTGTTTCCCTGGATGAGTCTTTCCATTTTTATGGAATCTCCCTAGCCCCCCCAGCAATTTTAAGTCATAGCCTGGCCTACGCATAATCCTTTTTTCCCCTCAGAGTCTCTGTCTCCCCAGTGAGTTTTTCCTTATGGAATGCATTATGCTCTTGCGGATATTCAGTCTCTCTGATTTCTTTTCCTTTGTGGCAACATTTCCCCCACAGAGAATTCTCTTTTAAATTCATATCATATGCATCATGAGGTCTCTTAGGGACCAAAATTTGTTTCTATATGTTGTTATTTAAGCCCATTCTACTGAGTCGATACAAAGATTTTAACCTTCACCTCCTCAGTTAGAATGTCCTTAAATAGGGGCAGCTGTAAGGCCCCAAATTTGACCCTAAGATCCCTCATGCAACTTCATCATATGCATTGGGATCACACCTTGGCATTCTCCTTACCCCTCTTTCATTGGGTTTGTTTTGGGAGAGATTACCAAGAACCATGTGATTGTATCATACTTGTTTACTAATCAAAATACCAAAAAATATGTCTTTGTATTTGTCTAACCCCTTTGTAGGTAGGGCATGATCCCCATTGATCTATCAAGTTCATATATAGGGTTGAAGACCCCCATGGCTAAAAGTATAATCAAGGATTGATCCATAATGTCTCAAAGTATCATATATGAGTCCTAATAATCTCTACATGTCATATTAATCAAGTTTTCTTCAAGAGTTTGGAAGTGATTTGCCTTGGAAACCCTAATTTGACTGGGTATCTTGAGTAACTTCTCCAACAAGCTATCTCACCAATTGATCAAATTTCTCAATGGACACTTAAAAATTCATCATCTTATGCATACATGATATACCATGAGCCTATAAAGTCAATAGAATTGGAGGTTAGCAAGTGGGTTGATGGTGGTTGGCCAGATGGATTCATCTGATCAAAACCGGGTCTCCCTAGACCCTATCTCCTACAATTTTCACCATATGAAAATTACTTCAAGAGAAACGTTACTCTAAATTACATTCCAAACAACTTTCATGTTGAGACCTAGAGCTAGTTTTGCTTGGAAAATCATTTTCTATGTTGAAACATTATAGGTCATTTTGTCTAAACCCTAATTTGAAAGTCAACTTCCCAAGGCCATAACTTGATCAATTTTTATGATATGAAAGATTTCAAAGTTGAAAAATCAAATTCAAGATGTCTAATTCAACTTTGATGTTTGGAGTGAGAGCTAAATCAACATTTATGAGCATGTGATATGTGGATACATTATAGGTCATTTTTGCCCTATACCATTGAACAAGTGATTTTCCTCAACTTCAAAAATGCATAACTCTATCATTCTTAATCCAAATGACATGGAATTGGTAACCATTTTGAAGGTCTTTGAAAGATATACAACTTTGATGAAGACACTTTTCTCATTTGGAGCTCACATAAAAAGTTAAGTAAGATGGAATATTGAGATATATGACTTAACACTTAGAAAAAATGTCAACATGTTGAAATTTCCAAACTTTCACCTCAAAATTCACCATGATCCAAGTTCCAATTGGAAAAGTGTCCAACATCAAAGTTGTTCCCCTTGATCTGAGCTTTCCAAAGAACCATATTTCATGCATTTTGGATGAGGTTTGCTAGGTCTGCGCATGGTCTTAACAGGTATGCATCATTGGAGAAAATCAAATGTCCAAAACTCCATTTCACCTTGCCTTGCCATTCAAGCATGATTTTAACTTAAGCACAGTTGCAATTGGATCACAATGGATTGCTTCATGGGCATGTACACGCCCATGCAAGCTTGTGCATCACCCTTGCCATTTTTAGCAATTTTTCAAGTGTCCAATTATCAATCCCAAATGCTATAAATACAAGGCCTCTGAGCTCATTTCAAAGACCTTACGCGTCAGCTTTGCCCCTAATTGAAACCCTAACAATTCAAAGGAAACCCTGAGAATTTTCAACTTGAAAATTGAGTTTGAATCTCACTTTTTGGAAATTCAAAAACTCAAGGATCCAAAGCTTTGTACTATTGCCAAACCACTTCTGCAAGCTCCTCGAGTGTGATCAAGTCAAGTTTGAAGCAAGCAAGATCCATTTCTGCACAACATTGAAGGTAATTTTGAGAAATCTTCTTCTCTTAGATTCTCACTCAATTCTCATCAATTCTCTTGGATCTTTGGTTGTCTAAAGTCCTACCAATGTAGGCAAGAAGATTGAGTTTCTTTGAGGTCAAATCGAAGCAACTCAGTTGACACATCTCAAAATTCAACTCCTCATATCTTTATATATATTTGGAGTTAGTTGAAATTGAGGTCAGATTCATGCTCTACGCCATTTTTTCTTTTAGATCATGTCCTCTTTTTTCATTTTCTTGATGGTGATGAGTGAACTAGTCTGGTGGACCTCACCTGAGAAGGTGACCGGAGGTCCAGCGCCGGTGGTGTGTTGGACAGGTTCTGAGCCATTTATCTCATTTAAAATGTTTTAATCCTGAGCGCCCAAAGTAATTACCACGCGTGTGGAATAGTTGACCAGGTGTATGGTGGAACGCGCGATCATGTCCACTTGATTTGCCACCTCAATTAACGAGGGAGATCAAGTGGTCCACGTTTTTTTGATTTTTTGATTTTCATTTTATTTCATTTGATTTTCATTAATTCATATTAATTTTAATATTGATCAAAAAAATATGAGAGTTTCACCAAAAAAATTTAAATAAATTCCTCTTTCATATTTTGAATTAAAATTATTTTTTTGGATCATTATTAATATTTTTCATGATTTAAAAATACTTTTAAATCTCCAAAAATTCTAAAAAAAAATCTCCAAGGTCCTTTGACCTTGTTTGACCTATGATAAATCTCATGGCCATTTCTTTGGTGTTTTGATGAGATTTTAGGAAATTGACCAGCCATATTTAATTTAATGTATTATTTTTAGTATTTTTAAATTGAATAAATGCCAAATAATTGTGTTGAGCTATCTTGATGATTTGTGTAAATTTGACTTGTGTTGTTAGGCCTTGGTCAAGGTTGATTTGACTTTGCTAGGTTAAGATCATTGGATTTAGGGGATTGATGAAATGTATATTTCATCTCCCAAAATGAATGAATGATCTTAATTTGGTAAAAGTCCTCCTTTGTCCAATTTGAGTTTTAATCTATTCCCCTCTCTCTTCATCTAATTCCTCTTCTTTATGCATCTATTTTATTTGACCTATGATATCTCAAGGTCCTAAGGCTAGTTGATTGAAAAATCAACATAAGTATGGATGAGATTAGGCCATCTCTTTTGCATATTCTTTTTGTGTGTGGTATGTTTCATGAGCATAGTCCATTATACTATGTCTCTAACATGCATTAACACCAAAATTATATTGCCCAACCTCAAATAGTTGTGACTTCTACATAAGTCCAATTACGATTGCTTAACATAGCGCTAAATTTTTGACACAAAAAGGCATAGCATTCTAGTTAGTGAGATTGTAAGTCTCCCATCTTTCATGGTATTGTGTGGAAACTTGGCCTTTTTTCCTTCCTTTGGAAGATGTATTGGTTCAAGGATCCATGCTTGTGATAAGTGGGTTGATTGTTCTCCAAAGAATGACTTAAAAAATAAAAAGCAAAAAACAATACTAACTTCTAATTCATTAACCACTAACATTTAATTTCAAGTCATTTATTCTTAATGCACTTTAATTTTTAAGCTCTATTCATTTGCCATTATTCATACCATTCTAATTGTTTATATTAATGCCTTTTCACTTTGTCCACTTGGACCATATTGTGTGATATATCTTGTTTGTGTATATTTTGTTTGCTTGTGTGGTTTTTGACCATTAATGTACATAATAAGAAACAAAAACCCTAAAAAACTATTGTGTGGACTGTTGGTTTGATCTTGGGCAATTGGACTTAGAATCTAGGCAACATCCTTATGCAAAAGGACCTGGACAATGCCAACTTTCATGTAACCAAGTGCTTGCAATTTGAAACTTCATCTGATACATCATTGAAGATCCATCTGAGTTCATCTGCAACATGATCATTGTGAAGCTGTTATTTTGAACCTATGACTTGTGGAATCCATCTGCTACATGGGCAAATTTGAAGAAGATCATGAAGTGACTATCTTTATTTGATGCATTGCTCTTCAAGTTAATATTGTATGCATTGTTTTTTGCTTGATTCTAATATCCAAGGGAATTTGGGGTTTCTATATGACATTTTTGTCTATTGGATTGCTACCCATCGATCAGATCTTTTCAACTCTTAACTTTTAAATTTATGCTTGGGAATAGTCTCTTCATCTCCTCCTCATCTATTTAATTTCAAAATATCTCTCTCCTTTTAAAAAATTCTTTGTTTGTACTTGTTCCTCTAAAGTTAGACCATTTTGTAAATTAGAAACTTTGGCCTTATGCCATTGCATTTTTAAAACATTTTCTTAATCAAACATGTAAATAAACTTAATTATACATGACTTAAAATTTTCAAAAGCCAAAAAGAACTAACCCATTCAAACCATTTTCTAGGCCCTTGTTCCTTTCAAACTTAATTTTTGATTAAAAGCAATGCATCCATTTTGAAATTTGTATCATGAACTACGAGGTTTTGATCCCTCATTTTTTGTTGGTACGTAGGCATAAGTACGAAGGTCTTGTCAAACACAAAAATATAATTGATGAATTCTTTTCTCATCCCCCCATTCCATTTTTTTGTAAACATCATTTTATACAAAATACATATGCACACGAGAAAGGGCTCCCTAGGAGTACCTAGGACACTTTGGGTGCTAACACCTTCCCTCTGTGTAACCAACCCCGTTACCTGTAATCTCTGACATTTTCTTAGTTTTGATTTGAAAACTTCTTACTTTTGGGTTTTGTTTATACTTTTTCCTTTTCCCTTGGAAACAATAAAAGCGCGGTGGCGACTCTTGTTATTTGATGTCTAGCTTATCCATAGCTTGATGATCATGAATTTACCGCTACAGTATGAATGGGATTATGCCACCTCTTTTGCATATTCTTTTTGTGTGTTGTATGTTTCATGAGCATAGTCCATTATACTATGTTTCTAACATGCATTAACACCAAAATTCTATTGCCCGACCTCAAATAATTGTGACTTCTACATAAGTCCAATTACGATTGCTTAACATAGCGCTAAATTTTTGACACAAAAATGCATAGCATTCTAGTTAGTGAGATTGTAAGTCTCCCCTCTTTCATGGTATTGTGTGGAAACTTGGCCTTTTTTCCTTCCTTTGGAAGATGTCTTGGTTCAAGGATCCATGCTTGTGATAAGTGGGTTGAGTGTTCTCCAAAGAATGACTTAAAAAAAAGAAGCAAAAGAAATACTAACTTCTAAATCATTAACAACTAACATTTAATTTCGAGCCATTTACTTTTAATGCCCTTTAATTTCAAACTCTATTCATTTGCCATTATTCATACCATTATAATTATTTATATTAATTCCATTTTCACTTTGTCCACTTGGACCGTATTGTGTGATATATCTTATTTGTGCATTTTTTATTTGCTTGTGTGGCCTTTGACCATTGATGTACATAATAAGAACAAAAACCCTAAAAAACTATTGTGTGGATTGTTAGTTTGATCTTGGACAATTGGACTTAGAATTTAGACAACATCCCTATGCAAAAGGACTTGGCAAATGCCAACTTTCATGTAACCAAGTGCTTGCAATTTGAAACTTCATCTAATACATCATTGAATATCCATCTGAGTTCATCTGCAACATGATCATTGTGAAGTTGTTATTTTGAACCTGTGACTTGTGGAATTCATCTGCTACATAGGCCAATTTGAAGAAGATTATGGAGTGGCTAAAGCTTGGATGTGGCTATCTTTATTTGATGCCTTGCTCTTCAAGTTAATATGTTATGCATTGTTTGTTGCTTGATTATAATGTCCAAGGGAATTTGGGTTTCTATATGGCACTCTTGCCTATTGGATTGCAGCCCATTTGTTAGATATTTTCAACTCTTAACTTTTAAATTTATGCTTAGGATTAGTCTCTTCATCTCCTCCCCATTTCTTTAATTTCAAAATCTCTCCCTCCTTTTAAAAACCTCTTTGTTTGTACTTGTCTTTTTCCTAAACTTATACCATTTTGCAAACTAGAAACTTTAGCCTTATGCCATTGCATTTTCAAACTTCTTTTCTTAAATCAAACTTGTAATTAAACTTAACTATACTTGACTTAAAATTTTCAAAATCCAAAAAGAACTAACTCATTCAAACCATTTTCTAGGCCTTTGTGCCTTTCAAACCTAATTTTTGTTAAAAGCAATGCATCCACTTTACAATTTGTATCACGAACTACGAGGTTTTGATCCCTCATTCTTATGTTGGTATGTAGGCACAAGTCGGAGGGTATTGTCAAACACAAAAGTATAATCAATGAATTCTTTTCTCATCCCCCCATTCTATTTGTTTGTAAATATCACTTTGTACAAAATACATATGCACACAAGAAAGGGCTCCCTAGGAGTACCTAAGACACTTTGGGTGCTAACACCTTCCCTCTGTGTAACCAACCCCCTTACCTGTAATCTCTGTCATTTTATTAGTTTTGATTTGAGAACTTCTTATTTTTGGGTTTAGTTCGTACTTTTTCCCTTTTCCCTTGGAAATAATAAAAACACGGTGGCGACTCTTGTTATTTGATATCTTGCTTATCCATAGCTTGATGATCATGAATTTACCGCTACAGTGTCCCTAGAGAATTTCATAAACTTTGGCACTTTCCATCTAGGAGGTAACTTTGACTGCAAAATGTACTCCAATAATGGTGTCATATAGTTTGGCCTATGAAGGCCAACGTTTACCCCGTTTTGTGCCATAATCCTTTCGACCATGACTGCCAAGTTGTTATCTGATGCCATATCATTACGTCGAACTTGATGTATGACTTCATCAACGTCTTGATTCCTATTTACCATCAACACTCTTGGTTCCCTCTCTATTGGAGATGGTTGTTCGACCCTGGGGGGTTTGACCCCAACCGCCTGGTTTGTCACATCTACCATGTGCACATTTCGCTGGATTTGGTTAATGGTGGGGTCTTATTCGAGGGCTGCTCTTTAGTTTTCTAATAACTTCTCTCTCCGGAGTTGTCGAGGGGCTTGAGGGACCCCAAAGAAATCTGAAATGTGCGTCATCCATGCTTCCATTTGTTGGTTTGTATGGGTGGTGTTTTGAATCAAGTGATTGAATATCGTGCCCATTTGCTGGGCAAGCATATGGACCATTGCATCGTTACTTTCTTCCATTTGTTGCAACAAAACTGCTACCGAGTTTGTTGTAAGATTGGGCATTTGTTGGGTCGAAAACCCCATCCTCAGGGTGGGTTTATTCGACCCATATTATGAACAGTAGATCCAGACCTTTGTACAGGCGAGAAGGTACTCACCATTGGGTCAGTGAATACAGTAGTCGTATTACGTAAATTTTCTATCATCGAAGTTGGCATGCCATATGGCTGTTCTCGACCATTTAAAGGCATTGTAAATCATGTCGCATATGGCATTTATGTGCTAGATCCTACTGGAGGAGGGGTCATTTGTTGAACCTGCGTCCTCATAGGAGATGAGATTGGCCCAATATGAGTATTTGACGCTGAGGCCGTCGTACTCACCATAGATGGATTTGCTCTGGACGCAGTTACTGCTTTCTCCATTTTTACTTGGAGAATTCTCCATTTTCTCACGTATTTCCTTCTTGTTATCGCGTCGTTATCAGTGGTTATTTTACCACTTCTTAATCTAATGTAATGAAGTTAAAGGAAATAAATAATAAACAATAAACAAAAAAAATTCTGGATATTTCAAAAGATTTTGACAATAGCACTCGTCCCACTGGGCGTGCCAATTTGTTTACCATTGAAATTGGTAAACAAGCGCTAGTCTTCCAAAAAACAAAATAGTTTGGTTACTCACAGGACCGACTAGATTGATCCTATGACATGTGCTCTTGTTAATCTTAAGTCTTATAAAGGATGAACATTTTGACAATGTTCTTGACTTAGAAAGAACGTCCAAACGTTTTAAAAGTAAAAAAGGCAGCAATGTAAAGAAATGGTGTAAATAAGGATTTGAGTTAAATTGGAAATAAAGATAAATGACTTTATATAAAAAATATAACAATATGGTGATTACACATACATTACTCATTTCTCAACACACACAAATACTTAGAGTGAATTTGAGATTTTTGTACACAATGGAACACACTGTATCCTAAACACTAAGACTTCTATTTATACTAGTTCGAAATAACTATGATAAATAGTCTCTTCTTTAAAAGATGGCACATTTTTGTCTTCATGTACTTCATCATCCATAACTTTCCACGTGTTTCCTCAAAGAATTAGATAAGACCAAAAAAATAGCTACAAGCCTTATTTGAATTCACGACTCGTCGAAGACACCCCAATCGAAATGCTCTTGTTGAATTGCAGTTTGAACCCAATTTGTTTCTAAGTCTAAGACCAGTATTTCCCTCTACGCAAGGGGTTCCTTCGACCAAAACTCTCTCTGTCAAAAGAATCAACTTTATGTATTATTTTCAGAATATTTTCCCTTGGTCTTTAAAGTTTATCTCAAACATTTTCTTACCGTCGAAATTCCAGCTAACAACTATGTACTTATTGAATTACCATCAAATTATTATCTTACTACGGACTAACAAGACCACTGAACACAATTCTTTGGTGTATTACTCACTAATTTATACAATAATTCCCTAATTCCTTAGGATAATTCAGAGTTCAATTAGGCATTCTACGCACGTTAACTCAAAACCAACAACTTATAATTACCTATTTCTAGTTGATTACTATGTTAAATAGTTACCTTAGGTCAGATTCATAGACTAACAATAAAAAACCCCTATGTATCTAATATTCATCTATGTGCTCGTTAATGAACAAAAAACATTAAACTCAAGAACAATTAAATAAAATAATAGTAAAAGTGTTCAATAAATTTCAAACAGACATATGATCAATTAGAGTAATAATAAGGTTCATCTCAAAAAGGCATAATCTAGAGAAACTCAGTTGCTCATTGATAAATTAACAAATACCATGAATTGATAAGTCTTCCTCATTAAAAATATGGTAAAATAACCTCCAATGCTTTCAAAATTCGCCTCTTGAATATTCTTAGTCGTCACTTTATCTTCAGGTTTCAAAACTCTTTAAAGTTAACAAAAGGCCTTTGAATAACAATCCATGCGTGTCAGCAAAAGAATATTATTGCACCATGATACTTATCCATCACGCCGTGATGTGACATCATTGCACCCACGATGTCAACATCACGCGCGCGCGAGAATTCCAGGGGCCAAAGCTTTGTTTTCTTCACTTTTTCTTCAATATTTTCACTAAGTCTTTATTTCTTCATTATGATATACTTTTGCTCAATTCTTCACATTTTGGCATGAATTTTGCTTGTTAATCTTTCGATTTCATCCAAAGTTTCTCGTAAAAATCACGTAATGCCGACTGTCATCAAAACTCCAGACTTAATTTGTTGTTTGTCCTCAAGTAACCTATCCGCATACTGAACATTTTGTTAGAATTAAAATGCTTACCCGTACCAATGAATGTCACATTTATTTGCTCTGATAAACACTTTGGTTCCCTACTTTAATCCAATTAACTCGGAAAAGTTCTTCTAAACATACAAATACTCAACTTGTCTCTCATCTCACATATATATGCACTCAATTTGGCAGGCTTATCACTCAATCAACATACAAAAGTATTTAACAATGAATTTGTAAAGTTTCTAACCAAATCAATCAAATTCATATTTATACACACACTTTTGGGGTTTTTTCATGGTTGTAATGTGGCTTATGTTAGGGTAGGATAATTTAGGATAGTTGACTTAAACGTTTAGAGTAAGGTACCAAGTTTTCTTTTTGTTACCGAAATCCTTCCATATCACTTTTTTCTTATTTGCTTGGTATTATAGAATTCATTAAGTTGGTTCTTTTTCCCTTTCTTTTTCATAACTTTTTTTGGAGAAGTCATTTATAACTTTTTTTGAAGAAGTCATTTATAACTTCTTATTTTTATTTTTCTTTCTTTTTCTTTATCAATTTTCTCAAGTTACCCAAACTTAAACTTAAATATTGCTAACTTCATAGAGCAACCCCAAACTTATTCTTTTGCATTAGACGAGGAAACTATTTTTTTTTACCTAACTCCAAAGTGGATGGAAAAATTTAATCTTTAAAGTTAAATTGTTAAATAACATGATTGTGTCACCAAAAGAAAGGTTAAGGCTCAAAGTGATTAGCAAAAGATATAATCATATTTAAACATGATGGCTTAAAAAAGCTTAAAGTATTCACAAAAAAACTGCCTCAGTGTTTATTTATCAGACCAATACACTCGAATTAAAAACAATACAAATTCTAGAAAATAACTAATGTCCAGATACTTTGATAAGAAGGAAAAGTGAACAATGGAAAAATTTGGCTCAAACCTTACTAGCTGAGGTATTTGGAGATTGAGTACAAGTGATCAGTTTCTCTTTTCTTTGCCAAATGTCAATCTGCAAGAGAACTTTCATGATGATCACTTTTGTTCACTATTTTTTAGTGACTTTTTCTTATTTTTCATAATAACACTGGTAATGTAGCAAATTAAAAAAGTAAAAAATTAATAGAAGCAAACAAGATCATTAATTAAGCAAAGAGAAGTACAAAAGGGATGAACATTCTTGAGAGCTAGCTATTAATTTTCCTTGGTTCATAGTTCAAAAGGGGAAATAAATAGAATTAAAAACTAAAGTTGAAATAAAGATAAATAACACTGATGTCTGGGTTGCCTCCCACATATCGCTTATTTAAGGATTTTAGCTTGATCGTTTTCTTTTGTAATTATGTTCTTCCTTTAGACTTATGTATTAGTGTATCAAATTGGTTTGAAATCAGACTTTCTCTTGTGCATGTAGATAGTCAGATATCTCCTCTTTAGACCACATACATTCCTTCCACATTTCCCCCTATTATTTCTCAACACTCTTGCAGGTCTCTCTTTTTTCAAACTAGATAATGGACTCCAAATTCGATCAGGTGGTCTTAGTTGTTTTCTCAAGTGATCAAGCTTTAACCGTGGATGATTCTCTTTTATTTCAAGGATCTTAGATTGTCGAGCTTTTGTTGCCACTAAGAAAATTGGTTCAGGATTACTAAAGGGTTCACCTTTTGACATGATATTCTCATATTCCTTGGCTTATTTGTCTTTTACTTCCTTGATAGTGTCAATAAAATTTACCATACACACTCCCCTAACTACCTCCTTTACTACATAAACTCTATAGCGTTAAAGTTTCTCCTTTTTACGTTTCACGGCTTCAAACACATTAATTCAATTAAGGCTCCCATTTCCACATCAATTAAGGCTCTACCGGTTTCTAAGAATGGTCTTCGTAAGATTAGTGGTGTTTCAGAGTTCATTGGCATATCAAGAATAACGAAATATGCTGGAAATAACAAGTTATCTATTCTGACAAGTACATATTCGAGAACTCCATACATGTATGTGATAGATCGGTCAACTAATTTTATAGTCATTTGAGTTGGTTTTGGTTGCCCACAATTTAACTTTTTCATCATGAATAGTGGCATTAGATTAATACTAGCTCGAAAATCACACAAAGCTTGACCAATAATTAGTGAACCAATAGAATAAGGAATTGTAAACCTACATAGGTCTGTGAGTTTGGGTGAAAGTTTTCTTTGAATGATTGTGATGCACTCTTTTGCCAAAACGATGTTCTCATCATGTTCTAACTTTCAATTTCTCGATAAGAGATCTTTCATGAATTTAGTATAAACATGTACATGTTTGAGAGATTCACAAAATGGAATGTTAACCTGTATTTTTTTCAACATCTCCATGAAAATTTTAAATTGACCCACTTCAATTTCCTTCCTTGGTTTCTTTTTCAAGATTGAGTAAGTTGGTTTTATGTAATTTGGTAGCTCCGGATTGTGGTCATTTAGAAGTTGCTTCTTATTCCTTCTCCAATGTGAATTTTTGTATATGAATTGGTCAATGGTGAGTTTCCTAACTTCATCTTCACTATATTCCTCACTTTCATCTCCCTCAAATTTTTTCTCAACCTATTTTTCAACTACTAACTTTTTTCCAATCTTTTTCTCACCCTCACTTGTTTCTTTTATCTCATTATTAACCATTGGATTTGAAGGTACTACCCTATTTCTCAAATCAATGGCCTTTCAACTTTTATTTTTCGGGTTATATATATATATATATATATATATATATATATATATATATATATATATATATATATATATATATATATATAATATATATATATATATATATATATATATATATATATATATATATATATATATATATATATATATATATATATATATATATATATATATCGTTACAAATAAATCCCCCATTTGAAATAGCTTATGCTGCCATGTGCCAATATTATTGACGATTTACATTTCCAAGTTTTTTATTGATGCTTCATTGTTCATGTTCATGAGTATCTTCTCTTCTTTCATCTCTCTTTGAGCTTTATACATATCATCTTGAGTGATATTCACATGCTCAAAACTTGATTGAGTTGCTTTCATGAAATTTGTTAAGGTTTCCTTTAAAGGTGATTGTTCTATCGATACATGTTCGACGCCCGTCCTCATACAGTAGTCTCCTAACGTTTATCTCGTTGGAGTTGCCATCTCTATTTTTTCCTCTTTTACTTCTTCGGTAACTTGCAATGCTTCTTTTCGCTATACGAAGTGAGCACGCTTTTCATTCGATTTCTGAGTCGATTGGTATCAGCGTCAAATTCGCACCTCATATAAACAAACAAATAAAACCTTAGTAGTACCGCACCGCACAGAAGAGAATAAAAGTAGAAATAAAAATAAAAATAAAAATTACTAAAATAAAATAAGAAAGTTAAAACTAAAATTACTAACGAAAATAAAATAAAAAATTACAAAATTAGTTAGTTATACTTAACTTAGGAATTTACCTCACTTCTACTCGATATGCTACATTATCATAATTTTTTTTTTGAGATTTTGAATATGTTTTAAAGAGAGAGATCTAAACTTTGTAAATATATTCGATATGCTAAATTATATTTTTTTTTGTTGAGATTTTGAACATGTTTTAATGAGAGAGATCTAAATTTTGTAAATATATTCCTGAGGCTCTCGCAAACCAAAATTGAAGAGGTTTCTAAGTTATTTAGACCTTGAACTAAAAAAAATTAAATCACAAAACATACCATAAAACGAGTCGAGGTCACCCCTTCAATAGAAGCTACCAAAATTACTAAACCAAAATTCTCATGTTTATATATATATATATATATATATATATATATATATATATATATATATATATATATTTTTTTTTTTTTTTTTTTCTTTAAAACATCACTGTTAGTAACTTTTAACACATGTGTCTGGATTTGGCATTAGCAAACACAAGGTGTCCCATTTCGACTCCACTTCTCTACACCAACATGTCGAAGCTAGTCTGCGTCACCGGCGGCAGTGGATGCATCGGTTCATGGCTCGTCCATCTCCTCCTTCACCGCGGCTACACCGTTCACGCCACCGTCCAAAATCTCAGCTACCTTTCACACACTCTTTCTCCTTCAATCACACTTCAATTTAACACATTTCAAAGCTCTAACTCATTTCCACTTTCTTCTCAAAATCACAGACGATGACAACGAGACGAAGCATCTAGAAGCTCTTGAAGGAGCACAAACCAATCTCCGTCTCTTCCAGATCGATCTTCTCAACTACGACACAATCCTCGCCGCTGTACACGGTTGCGCCGGCGTTTTTCACCTCGCTTCGCCCTGCATTGTTGATAAAGTTCATGATCCTCAGGTATTATTATCTCTTTAAGAATTTAAACTTTTTCAGTTTTGGTTTTGAAGTTGTTTGGTTTGTTTTTGTAGAAGGAGCTTCTAGATCCTGCAATTAAAGGGACTGTGAATGTGCTTACTGCGGCTAAAGAAGCAGGGGTGAAGCGCGTGGTTATCACGTCGTCTATCTCTGCGGTTACTCCTAGTCCTGATTGGCCTTCTGATGTTATCAAGAGTGAGGATTGTTGGACTGATACTGAATACTGCAAAAAGAAAGAGGTTTGTTCGGTGTTTTCATTCTTTTTTTTTCTTGTTTGTGTTTTTGAGGGTACTCTCACGCCTTTTTTCTTTAGAAAATGCGCCATGGCGCAATGTTTCAGTCAACCTGAAGTCTGCGCCAGTGGCTAGAAGGTATTGTTGGATTTGGGTGTGAGAATCCTGGTGGCTTTGTGTTTTTAGAAAAGGCGTCTTGTTGGATTGAGGTGTGCGAGTGTTGCATGTAAACTATCTTTAGCCTTGATTCTCAAGCAATATGAGACTATTTTGGCCGGCCTAAAACAATAAAAAAAATGGATTCCCTACATTGATATATTTCTGCATTCACGCAGTTGGCACATTTGTGACTATTGGATTAGTGTCCGAAAGTTCGTTAATATGCATATTTTGATTATGTTTTTCTTTTATAAAATGCCGAGCTAGAAATCCGGACAGTCCGTCCGGCATTGATTCAAAGGTCACAAATATTCTAGTTGCATGATTTCAGGAGAGAGCAGATCGACTTGATCCTTTATTAATGGAGTATTTTATTTCTTTTGAAAAATAGAGATCTAATTGTAAAATTAGAGTTCTAAACAAAAGTAGTGTAAGTGGTGAAAATTCATGATATATTTGAAGATTTGGAAAGATACATCTAAAATCTTGAAAACTCTTGTTAAGTGAAGCTTTTTGAAAATATGAGATATACCTACTATATCACATTCATGAATAAAGCCACTCTCTCCTTCTATGGATACGGGTTTTATAGTGTTGAAGCATCTTAATCCAAAAACAAGATAAGAGTTTGTGAGATCAGTTCTTGTAACTCATGGGTGAAGGTACTTGAGTTTGTAGAGCGATACACAATTGGGTTAAGTTGCTATGTCTATTGTTGTAATCTTATTTGAGATAGTGACACGATTATTGAGGCATCTCTTTGAGATAGTGCCAAATAACATCATTTCCTGTGTGTTCATATTGTTTCATTTATGGTGTGTTTGTTCCTTCTAAGATCTTAGGTAGGTGTGAATTTTCCCGATTACTAATTGTCTGTGTGTGACATTGTCTTTGTCCGTTCTGAAATGTTGCGGAACAGTTGTGGTATCCATTGTCCAAGACACTGGCAGAGAAAGCTGCTTGGGATTTTTCCAAAGAAAATGGTTTGGACGTTGTTGTGGTGAATCCCGGTACTGTGATGGGACCTGTTATTCCACCAAGGATTAATGCAAGCATGCTCATGCTTGTTCGACTTATTGAAGGTAACATAGTCTATTTTGATAAACTTCTCAAGAAACAAAAAAAAAAAAATCAAAAGAATCTTGCAATTATTATGAATTATTTCAAGCAACACCTTATATTATAAGTTATAAACACTTTCTTCATCCTTTTTAGCCTCTCTTGTTTTACTTTTACCATGTATATATGAACAAACAAAGGTTTTCTTGTGAGATTTTTTAGGGGGTTACTAAGAACTGTGATTTCTCTTTGTTTTGCTTAAGGTTGGGATTTTTTAGGGGGTTGCTAAGAACTGTGATTTCTCTTTGTTTTGCTAAAGGTTGTACTGAAACATATGAAGATTATTTTATGGGATTGGTCCACTTCAAAGATGTAGCATTGGCACATATTTTGGTATATGAAACCAAGGAAGCTACTGGCAGACATTTGTGTGTTGAAGCTATCTCTCACTATGGTGACTTTGCGGCAAAAGTTGCTGAACTTTATCCAGAATATAATGTGCCTAGGTAAGTAAGCCATAACATACTTGCAATTAATGAGTGATAATCGTGGTCCTTTGTTCTTGAGCGAGTTATTAAAAAAGCTGTACTTGGTTCATGTTGAGCAAAGGTTTTCATTCATGCAACAACTAATCAATCTTGTATGCCAACTGTATCAGGTTGTTGTTCGAGTAAACAGTCATTTTCATTCTTAAATTTGTGAGGCGTGCCACAATAATTCCTGAATGAATCAAAATTACAAAAACATATATAAATGTGTCTTTCATTAGCCTGTTTGGTCTACAGGTCATGTCTATCATTAGTTACTTTGATCATTGAATATGTCTTCCATTAGTTAATTTGGTTCATAAACTTACTAACAAAAGATGCATTTAGAAATGTTTTTGTAATTTCAATAAATTTAGGGGCTATATTGGCAATGTGCCTCTCACTTTCAGATATCAAAATGACTGTTTACTGTTTTTTGCTGCAATGGAATTAGAACATGTTGCACATCATTCACTTCCTTCTCAAACATGCAAAATGAGAGTTATTTGCCAGATAGAGTTGGATTTGAAGTTGAACATTTCTTTTATATTCACCCATGAATAAGGTTGATGTAACACAATTTTTGCTCATATTGTGTGTAATTTTACTTTATATTTATAGGATAAAACGAGATACGCAGCCTGGATTGTTGAGAGCAAAGGATGGATCGAAGAAGCTCATGGATTTGGGTTTAGAATTCATTCCAATGGAGCAAATTATCAAGGATGCTGTAGAGAGTTTGAAGAACAAAGGATCCATTTCTTGAATGATGTTAGTCTGTGTGGAACCCTTGAAACCAGAATGTCGACTATATATATTATAGGTGGAGGAAGGGTCAGAGTATGAGTAGTTATGGTATCAGTTGAGTTTGTATAATCTGTTTTCAATGCTTGTATGCAAAGTGTCTCATAACTTTGAATATTTATCATTGTCATTCTGTTTTTTTAATAATGAAGTAAATAGAGAGAAATAAGGAGTTGCAGTTATCATCATGAGCATTTTTAACATTTTCCTGAACATTTCGTGCATTAAATTAAGCATGGTGGGGTTGAAATGATTAAAAAATAGCCATATATAAGGAATATGAGCAAGACCAAAACCTACCTTATTTTCTCCTTAATCACTCTCCAAATCTGGAAAATAGATACAGTGACTTTATGGTAATTTTGCCGTCACAAAGTCACTTAAACACTTAAACGGATCCCTAAATCTGAGATCATGATTGAATGCAGTAAAATCGCAGTTATCCCGTCAAGTATTATAAGCTGTTCGATTTAGATCCGAAGATTTAGATTTAATATTTTATTTTAAATTATATGATAAATATTAATCATGCACTATTTTGAACAATTAAATCAAGATCGAAGAGTCATAATCACAACACAATACTAAACAACCAGCAAAACATTACAAAATGCAAGCAATAGTAGACTCAGACCATACGTTTCAAATTAACTAAAACCACGTTACAAAATGCAAGTAATAGGAGATTCAAACCATACATTCAAATAAACCAAAACAGAGTCAAAGTCATTTTATACTGTGGACCTAGCACATAACCACTCCCATGAAAGAGACTTAGTTTTGATTTTTCACCGCTCTTTTATGTCCTCCAATAAAAGTAAAATAGACCAGATAAACGCCAGCCAAAACAAAATGCGCCAGTTCTTTTTAAATCCTTCAAAAATACTAGTTTCAAATGCCAAAACATATCCTAGGGACCACTACCAGACCAACCTTATTTGTGGTCATTCAAACCAGGCGAATTATAATTTACTCCTTAGTCGAGAATTGATTTATGGGATAGGAGCAATCCCTTATACCATGCATTAGAAAATCACAATTTGAAAACCTGATGGGATAGTGGAGAATATTGAAGCTGATCAAAGTTATTTCTTAGTTGATGTGAAGCACATAGACAAGAGAAACTTTGACAGACAATTGACGAATATTTTACCATGTACATCTGTTACAACAAAATTTTCCTTGCAGAGAGATGTATATTATTCAATGAAGTTACACCCCGCACATGGATTCATCTGAGAGTATGAGACCATCAGATGACATAATGGATGATCAGCGTCAGATGATAACAATAATTGAGTTGAGCGCGCTTGCTCGAATTTCGGCCTATATGGTTGAAAATAGAATAACAACATCCTCAAAGGCCGAATTTCAAGAAAATATTATTGTCGAAGCCACTGTAGTTGAAACCAATGAAAAGGATGAAAGTGCGTCGATCCTTTTCCAGAAAGTCAGAGGCTTGATTGCATCTATGATTACGATACTTTGGGATTTGAGAGGGATCCATTGGTTTCAACTAAAAGGATTCAGGCTCAATACCCATTAGAAGAGGTTTATCTGGTAAATAGAGCAATCAAAAGGCCAAAATTCGTAAGTGCCAAGATTGTGCCAAGTCTAATGTCATGGATAATCAAGTTGCTAAAAGAATTCAAAGATAATTTTTCTAAGATTATTATGAAATGCTAGGACTCAGTCGAGATTTAGTGGAATTGAAACTACTAATTCGACCTGACAAAAGGCCTGTGAAACAGACGCCAAGGAGGTTTGCACCATAAATAATGTCAAAAATCAAAGAAGATATCGAAAGACTTATCAGGAATAAGTTCATAAGAACTGCCATGTGTGTCAGATGGTTAACAAATATCGTCATTGTGATTACAAAGAATGAAACTCTTAGAGTTTGTATAGACTTTAGAGACCTAAATGTTGCTACTCCAAATGACGAATGCCCTATACCTGTGGCAGAAATGCTAGTCGATTCACCGACATGCTTTGAGTATTTAAGTCTTTTAGATGGTTACTCTAGATATAACCAATTTTTTATTAAAGAGGAAGACGTGTCGAAAACGACATTTCGATGCCTTGGGGCCTTATGAACTTATGAATGGGTAGTGATGCCTTTTGGACTAAATAATGTTGGTGCAAAATACCAAAGGGCGATGAATCATATGTTTCATGATTTCATCGAGACCTTTATGCAGGTACACATTGATGATATAATCATTAAATCCTCATTAAAAAATGACCACTTAGACCACCTTCAACAATCCTTTGAAAGGACGAGGAAACATGAACTTAAAATGAATCCATTAAAATGTGCTTTTGGTATTCATGCAGGTGATTTTCTGGGCTTTGTAGTTCACAAGAAAGGAATAAAGATAAATTAGAATAAAATAAAGGCCACATTCAACACAAAGCCTCCATAAAATAAGAAGAAACACCAGTCTCTACTTGGGAAGATAAATTTCTTAAGGAGGTTCATTTCGAACCTAAGTGGCAAGACAAAAGTTTTTTCGCCTTTGCTACGATTAAAGAAAGAAAAATGATTCAGATGAGAACCAGAACATCAAAAAGCCTTTGAGGAGATCAAGACGTACCTGTCGAATCCTTCAATATTGTTACCTTCTGAGAGGAATAAACCTATGAGGTTGTATATTTATGCATTTGACTTAACAATAGGAAGTATGTTAGCATAAAAGGATGATGATGGCGTTGAAAGGTCTATTTATTATCTCAGTCAAGTTTTAAATGATGGAGAAAGTAGATATAGTCCAATAGAGAAAATGCGTCTATGTTTATACTTCTCTTCTATGAAATTGAAATATTATATAAAACCAACAAATGTTTTCATCTATTCTCATTTCGACGTTATTAAACATATGCTCTAAAAACCTATTTTGTATAGTTAAATTGGAAAATAGGCTATGAATTTAATTGAATATTCTTTAACTTATGCGCCCTTAAAGGCCATGAAAGTCCAAATTGTGGTTGATTTTATTGTGGATCATACAGTAGTCGAAGTGACGCAAAGTTATATTGAGTTAAAATCTTGGAAATTGTACTTCGAAGGCTCCAGACACAAGAATGGAACTGGTATTGGAATTCTGATTATTCCCCCTGATCGGAAAAGTAGCGAGTGTACTATTTTTACCGATGTAGTAATAAAGAGTTTTATTTTCAAGTATCGATCTCAGGGACTGCGTAGGAAATACTTATTTTAATTTGATTCTATCAGAACAAAAAGATAATGGTTTGGTTATTTTGAAATTGTAAACACGAAAATAGTAAAAATAATTGATTAAGATAAAAGATGCTAGGATGAGTGGTTGAGTTACCCGGTTATGAATTCAGTAAGATTTCCTTAATACATATGAAACATTCAATCACTTAACCTCAAATGTCCATTCAATCAATCATTCGTTTTAATCATACAAATTATCAAGGTTTACGGTGATTTATGAAAGTTACTAGTCCTAGATGATGCATTCATAAACCCAATTGTGTGAAAACCCTAACAATTCACAGTCCTGTTATTGAAAGTCGTAGATCAATTTGTATTTGTCCGACACAAACGCATAATAACATCACACAATTGAATTGAAATACGTAACATAGTAGTCAAGAAATCATTTTGTCAAATTCATAACATGCGATAACATAAGGACCACCCCCCTAGCATCAGGGGGTTTAGCCTCTCATAGTACTTAAAGAACTCATAAAGTAAAGATTAGACATTACAAATAGTCAGAAGAGTTTGATCTTCAATGGTTGATACCCTTGAATCTCGCCGTCTTCAACTCTGTCGTATTCGCTATCTTCTCCAATGCAATGCTTTCGTTCGTCTGTCAAAAGGCCCCCTCCTCTTTCTCTTCCAGGCCTTCTTATAGTTTCAGATCACTTTCATCCAAGCAAAAGGTCCAAACTACCCTTAATGAGCAGGATCGGTTCACAAAGCAAAATTTAGGTTTTCCATGTTGCGTCCAATCAACACGGCCGTGTGTCACCACACGGGTGGCCGTGTTGATCACCATAATTAATTATTTTCAGCATCAGCTACAGAGGCAACAACACGGGCCGTGTTCCTACACACGGGTGCCCGTGTTGATGCACTGTTTTAATCAACACGGTCGTGTGGTGGAACACGGGTGCCCGTGTCGATCTCTGTTTTTCTTCTCCTCTCTTGCCCTGCCTGACCAACAACACGGGCAGTGTTGTGGCACACGGGTGCCCGTGTTGACCTGTTGTTTTTTCATATTTTCGCCTTTTAGAGTGTCCCTAACTTCACCATTCTTGCTTTTAAACCTGTGCAAAGGCCTGTAACAATGACACTACCAAACGAAGCATAAACGAGATCTTTTTGACATAAACTTGTAATCAAATGCAATGCGATACCGGATCAACAAAACAATGTAATTGTCTCCAAAGCAACTAAAAATCAACATAAATCTTACCAAAGTGATGAAAATATGTCGGATTAACGGCGGGAATTCAATGGAAATGGTGGCTAATCACAACCCAAAACTTGTCTCATTGCTTGTCCTCAAGTGATGTATTGAGTCCAAACAAAGGTCACCCCCGACTTCATTTTCCACAATGCAACCTAGTCTTTCACCATTTGGGTTCTTCCTTTCCAATCGAGTTTCAGGTCTCTCCGATTCAGGCAGTTTACCACATTTCCACATCAGAAACCTCTTCACCTGCAAGCTTTTCACTCACTCACAATATCTCTCAGGGTTAGGTGTATACACTCACAGCACAGTATGCAATACCAAACTCTTAACTTTGAATACATTCTAATGTCACTACCACAACAGATTCCACACACTTTTCGAGGTCTTTTTAGGTTGTAACGGGGCTTGGGTACGGTGGGTGTCGCAACCTGAAAAATACAGTGCGCGAAAAAAACAACCGGCGAAAGAAAATGACAGAAGAGTCGCCATCGTGCGTTATTCATCCCAAAGAAGGGAAAGGAAATGCTCGAAGTAAACCTGAAAAAGGAAAGGACAAGACGGGGTCTCGCAACCAAATCTTGGGTTCGGGAGTCGGTTATGCGAAGGGAAGGTATTAGCACCCCTACGCATCCGTAGTACTCTACGGGATCCACTTTTGTAGTTTTTGTCTAAAGGGTGTGGGTTTATCTAATGTACTATTTACTAAAAGGTTAAGAGAAATGACTCGCGCGGATGTCGTATCCACTGCATACGTATCTCATCTGAATATGAGAATCAGAGTCTTCGTAGCTCGGCTGACCTATGGGTTGGGGGTTAGTGTGCTCGCTAAGACATCGCGTCTTATGCCTACGTATCTCATCTGGAATGAGAATCTAAGCAAGCCGTAGTTCGGCTAACTACGGGGTCATGGAATGGGTTTTGGATGAATGACGTTACTACGCAATCTACCGGATGCTCGACCTTTGGAGACTTACTCACCTGTAGTAGAAGGAGTAAACGTGTGTTATGGGTTTTAGGGTTTGGGATGCGCGAGGGCAAACGAGCAGTCCTTGACGAAGGAACCGCGCTACATGTGGGGATACAAATACAAAACACAAAACATGTATCTCAAAGTAAAATGCCACCAAGGGGCTCAAACATTGCCTCCTATCGAGGTCTTCCAGCTAAGAAAGCGATAAAGTATGAGAAAGGGAAAAAATTACCACACGGATAAAGATCCGAAGCTATAGCAGTTAAAGGAGCAAGAAACCCTGAAATCTCTCCAGCTGGACCGTCAAAGGAAATCAGTCAACACGAATAATCAGAATAAAACTCCAGGGGGTATCCCACAAATAAAGTGGGAAACCACGCGAGTGTCTCCGCAAAAGCCATGTGAGCCCTCACAAAACTCGACAAAGGGTTAGAGCAGCAGGATGAAATCAAGAGAAAACAATGCCATGGAAACACAAGACAGGTTAGAATAAAGAGAACAAAAAAAACGAATACTGTCACGTTCGCGACTGCTTCGCTTAGCGAAGCTTCGCTACAGGCTCGCCTAGCGAAGCGGCTAGCGAGGGCCTGCGGGTTTTGGATTTCTCGTTGATACCTGCACGATGTTAAGGACTCCAAACCCTATGGAATTCATCTCAGAAACGAAATCATTAAAACATTCGATGCATTGTTCATATATTTATACACAAACATAAACCCGAGGGCAACACCTGATATTACCTCATACATTCATAATATTCAAATTCAAGGCGTAAAGTAGTAGGAACAAAGGCATACCTGATGAGAGAGATCGATCGAACGGCGCGGTTGGATTTGTAAAGCTCTGTTAAGTTTGCGTGAGGCGGAGGCAAAAGAGCGTGTGAATCGGAGTGAACTCCTCAGAGCTGCCTGAAGGTTGCTGCAGAGTAATTCCTAGGTCTCCTTCTCTCAAGATCTTTCTCCAGTGAATCTCCCAGTGTAACTCCAAGTCTCCAAGTCTCCAAGTGTGTTTTCCTCTACTGAAACTTCAGTATTTATAGACTGATTTCGTGAGTAATGGGCTTGGAATGAGGTCAGCTGAGGCCCAAAGCTTTCTGATATTTTCTGAAATGCGCGCCCTTCGCCTAGCGAAGGATCTGCTCGCCTAACGAGCATGACAGTGTTCTTCGCTAGGCGAAGCATCTGCTCGCCTAGCGAGCATGACAGTGTTCTTCGCTAGGCGAAGCATCTGCTCGCCTAGCGAGCATGACAGCTCAGTGGCAGATTCTTGCTTCTTCAAGCTTGGCAATTTGCACGGTGAATAGGCCCCATTTGAACCTGTTTCTGATTGACATGCTGAGATGCAATATGAAATGCTAAATGACCTAAAAAGTGAATGCATGAATGAGGAGGGCAAATTTTGGGGTGTTACAGCTGCCCCTATTCAATCAACTGGGGACCCGAAAAGAAGATAGCGGCGGCTTTCGCACTTTCGAGGTATCAAGGGATTGAATATAATAAAAGCCCAAAAAATTTGCACTGAAGTGAAGTGAAGTAATAATGCCTTGAAAGAAGAATCCGTCTGGTACGGTGAGAGTCAGCCCGAATACCGAAAAAGAATGCTAACCTGGATACCAAAATAAATGGTAACACAACAATAACCATGGCCTGAATGCCGCTCATCAGTCTGAATACTGGAAATGACTTCGATCTGAACATCGGGAAAACTGGCCTGAATGCCACTTCGGTCTGGATACCGGAACATTGGCCTGAACGCCACTTCGGTCTGAATACCGGAAAATTGGCCTGAATGCCACTTCGGTCTGGATACCGGAAAACTGGCCTGAATGCCACTTCGGTCTGGATACAGGAAAACTGGCCTGAATGCCACTTCGGTTTGGATACCGGAAAACTTCATGCCTGTCAGCATTGGCAGAAATAGGGAATGATAATAGAGGCGGCGCATGGGCCAATGACACTTGCTGGGGATAACAAAGGTAAGTCATGAACAATCTTCAGTCTGAGTACTGGAAACAACTTCTAGCTTATCACTTGGGATACCGAGAATGTTTTATGCTTACATGCGTATGTTTGAATTTTTCAATGGCGTAATGCTCCATGAAAATGGAAATGCTACGCGATTTGGAAGGATGCAATGCAATATGATTCTACATGCAGGGATGCGAAATGCTGGATAGAATGCCAAGCCGAGGCAAGGGGATCTGCTGGGGAAATGATTACCATCCTCTGGGCTCTAGCCAGGCTGCTAGAGATACACACCACAATGAACTCTGTGGGGAGATGACTAGCCATGCGGTGTTCTGGCCATACCGAGACTCTGATCAGGGAAAGAATGGCATTGGAAGCCTGCTGCTGAGGAAAGCTACAATGGTTCTGGCAACCACGATTTGCGAGAGATGACTCAGCAGGGGGAGCAAACACTGATACGGTACCGAGGTTCTGCTTCAAGGAAAGAAACCATGGATCTGGCATTGGGATTATCGATCTGGCATCGAACTCTAAGGAGCAGCCACTTCTGCTGGGAAGATAAAGCCTGGCACTGTCAACCCCGTTGGGGATATGTAGTCTGGTACTGTCAACTCTACTGGGGAGTGTATGTCCTGAAACAACCGCTTGGGGAAGTACGGTGGTGAGAAACTACTGGGGATTGAAGAATCCAACGCTCTGATCAGCTCTGCAGGGATAAGACACCGAATTTGTCTGTTGGTGACTTCACTGGGGAAGATATTCACGATCATCTGCAGGGAATTTTAAGGAAATGCCCCGAGGGTATCTGTTCTGAATAGACGATCCAAAGCACTTAAAATTTACGGCAATTTTAAATGTTTATTAAGCATGTACCTGTAAAGCCCTTATGTGTCATGATGCAATGTTTATCAAAAATTCGGACGTCATTTTTGCAAACAAAACAGTAAAAATGAAAATGAAAACAGAGATATACTGAATAACATGATTTTATTTATTGAATGGCCTTTGAATAGGCATTTACATTAAGAAGCAATCCCTGGAAAGAGGTAATCGCACAAAAGATAAAAACAGAAATTAATCTAATGGCAATGTGAAATGGATTTCTATTGGGTTCCAATTCTGCTATGACTTGCTCGTCTTGAAGATCCTCCAGATGATCAGCTTTCTGAAAGAGTGATTGGACTGTTTCCTATCCTTTAAAAATTTCCAGTCATTGGCACGAGATGAGATTCAGAACTACTCAGAACGCAGTCATTCGCTTAATCCCTAACTTTTGCCTGGATCGCCCTTTTCGGGTTTTCAATCCACCGGGATACCCATTTTTGCCTAAGTTGCCTTTTCAGGTTTTCAACTTACCGGGTGTACAATCTTTTTTTATTTTTGTCCCTAATTTTTGCCCGAACCTTTTCATTTTCTTGGTTCGCCGGGATGCCCATTTTTTGCCTGGACTATTCTTTTTACTATCCAGCGGGTCTATTTTATGCGAAGTATTTTTTAACTGCGTCTGAGTTCACAGGGGAAGTGAAGTTTTCACCATCCATAGTTGCAAGCATTAAGGCCCCACCATCAAAAACCTTTGTGACAATATACGGTCCATCATAGTTAGGAGTCCACTTGCCCCTGTGATCTGTCTGAGGAGGAAGGATCCTTTTCAAAACTAGATCTCCAACTTGGAAACAACGAGGACGCACTTTCTGATCAAAGGCTCTCTTCATCCGACTCTGATACAACTGCCCATGACAAATGGCTGCCATTCGCTTCTCTTCGATAAGACTCAACTCATTGAACCTTGTCCGAATCCATTCAGCTTCGTCTAGCTTGACATCCAACAAGACTCTTAGGGAAGGAATCTCCACTTCAACAGGTAGGACTGCTTCCATACCATACACAAGGGAGTAAGGGGTTGCCCCGGTCGATGTACGTACTGAAGTGCGGTACCCATGCAAGGCGAAAGGTAGCATCTCATGCCAATCTCTGTACGTGACGACCATCTTCTGCACAATCTTCTTTATGTTCTTATTTGCCGCCTCAACAACGCCGTTCATCTTAGGGCGGTAAGGGGAAGAATTGTGATGCTGAATGTTGAAGTTCTGACACAACTCCTTCATCATTTTGTTGTTGAGATTAGAACCATTATCAGTAATGATTCTTTCGGGAATCCCATAGTGACAAATGATTTCTTTCTTGATGAAACGGGCAACCACATGTCTGGTGACATTCGCGAACGACGCTGCTTCGACCCACTTGGTGAAATAGTCGATGGCAACAAGGATGAAGCGATGCCCATTGGAAGCAGTCGGCTCAATCTTTCCAATCATGTCAATGCCCCACATGGCAAACGGCCACGACGAAGACATCACATTCAGAGGATTCGGCGGTACATGCACCTTATCCGCATAAATCTGGCATTTATGACACTTCCGAGCATACTTGAAACAATCTGATTCCATGGTCATCCAATAATAACCCGCTCTCAACAATTTCTTAGCCATTGCATGTCCACCGGCATGAGTACCGAAGGAGCCTTCATGAACTTCCTGTATTAATATGTCCGCCTCGTGTCTGTCCACACATCTGAGCAAAACCATGTCGAAGTTCCTCTTATACAGCACATCGTCTTTGTTCAAGAAGAAACTGCCTGCCAATCTTCTCAAAGTCTTTCTGTCATTGTTGGATGCCCCTGCAGGGTACTCTTGATTCTTCAGAAAGCACTTGATATCGTGATACCAGGGCTTGTCATCGACTACCAGTTCAGCAGCAAACACATACGCGGCCCTGTCAAGGCGCATCACATCGATCCTGGGAGCATGGTTCCAACGAATTACCTTGATCATGGAGGATAGAGTAGCAAGTGCGTCTGCCATCTGGTTCTCATCACGAGGTATATGATACAATTTTACTGTTGTGAAGAAAGTCAACAGTCTTCTCGTGTAATCTCTGTAGGGGACCAGAGTGGGCTAGAGAGTATTCCAATCACCATTCACTTGATTAATCACCAGAGCTGAATCTCCGAAGATGTCCAGAGTCTTGATTCTCAGATCAATGGCTTGCTCAATACCCAAGATACAGGCCTCGTACTCAGCTTCATTATTTGTGCACTCAAAAGTCAAACGAGCGGTGAAAGGCATGTGGGCACCCTTCGGAGTTGTAATGACAACACCAATTCCACTTCCTCTAGCATTGACAGCCCCATCAAACAACAAAGTCCACTTTTCGTTTGGATCAGGTCCCTCCTCCACAACTGGCTCTTCACAGTCTTTCATCTTGAGGAACATGATGTCTTCATCAGGGAATTCAAACTTCATCGGCTCATAATCATCAATCGGCTGCTCGGCAAGGTAGTCTGACAGAATACTACCTTTGATGGCCTTCTGTGACGTATACTGGATATCATACTCTGTTAAAATCATCTGCCAACGGGAAACACGTCCGGTGAGAGCTGGCTTCTCGAATATGTATTTCACTGGATCCATCTTAAAAATCAACAAGGTAGTATGGTTCAACATATACTGCCTCAGTCGGCGAGCAGCCCAGGCCAAAGCACAACAAGTTTTCTCAAGCTGCGAATATTTGATTTCACAGTCGGTAAACTTTTTTCTAAGGTAGTATATGGCATGCTCTTTTCGACCAGACTCGTCATGCTGTCCCAATACACACCCCATCGAGTTCTCGGTCACTGACAGGTACATTATCAGAGGTCTCCCAGGAACTGGAGGTATAAGGATTGGAGGTTTCTGTAGATACTCTTTTATCTTCTCGAAAGCCCTTTGACAATCTTCATTCCACCTGATAGCCTGATCTTTCCTCAGTAATTTGAAAATTGGCTCACACGTGGTTGTTAGGTGAGAGATGAACCTTGCAATGTAGTTCAACCTCCCTAAGAAACTACGGACTTGCTTCTCTGTTCTTGGCTCAGGCATTTCCTGTATTGCTTTCACTTTGTCAGGATCCACCTCAATCCCTTTTCCGCTAACAATAAAACCCAGCGATTTTCCCGATCTCACCCCGAAAGTGCACTTGTTCGGGTTAAGTCTCAGTTTGAATTTCCTCAAACGCTCAAACAGTTTCTGCAAATTCAACAAATGTTCTTCTTCTGTCTGAGATTTGGCAATCATATCGTCCACATAAACCTCGATTTCATGATGAATCATATCATGGAACAGAGTTACCATAGCTCGTTGATATGTTGCTCCGGCATTTTTCAGACCAAACGGCATCACCTTGTAGTAGAAGGTGCCCCATGGGGTTATGAAAGTTGTCTTTTCCATGTCTTCTGGTGCCATCTTGATTTGGTTATAGCCAGAAAAGCCATCCATGAAGGAGAATACCGAGAACTGAGCTGTATTATCCACCAAAACGTCGATGTGAGGTAATGGGAAATCATCTTTAGGGCTAGCTCTGTTCAGATCCCGATAGTCGACACACACATCCATACCTTTCCGTCCTTCTTAGGTACTGGGACGATGTTCGCAACCCATGGCGGATAATTGGTGACTGCTAGAAATCCTGCATCCAACTGCTTTTGCACTTCTTCCTTTATCTTGACAGCCATCTCTGGTCTTGTTCTTCTAAGCTTCTGCTTGACCGGGGGACAACCTTCTTTGAGAGGCAAGCGGTGTACCACGATGTCTGTGTCCAGCCCAGGCATGTCCTGATAAGACCAGGCGAAGATGTCAACGTATTCTTGCAGCAATTCAATCAGCCATTTCTTCACATCATCTCCCAAAACAGCCCCTATCTTGATTTCTCTCTTGGCGTCTTCGGTGCCGAGATTAATCACTTCAACAGACTCTTGATGCGGTTGAATAACCCTTTCCTCTTGTTTTAATAACCTGGTAAGCTCTTCAGGGAGTTCACAGTCTTCGTCACCCTCTTCTTCAGCTTGAAAGATTGGATTTTCAAAGTCGAAGCGAGCCATAGCAGAACCGTTATCAATAGGATCCGGTGTTGTGCATCTGCATGAGTGATGGTATGTGCTTATGAGTGTGAAAGAAAAAAGTGGAAACTAAACAAAACATTGCCATTTTTTTTATTTTGAAAAACTGCAAAAATAGAAAGACAGGGAACGAAATATTTGAATGCAAAAATACGTCCTTTATTTATGATAAAAATGCAAGTGTCACATAGATGGGCCCTACAATGAGTCATTACGCCCTGGGCGGAACGTAAGACTTGGATATGCATGAATAAACAAAGAAAATTACTCTTCAGGAAGAGTGACTTGGATAATCTCCTCAGAAGACCAATTGTTGATGACTTCACCCGGGATCTTCGGACGCACCCAGTTGTCAATGTCACAATCACTATCCCCATCTTCTTCGTTGACTGCAGAGACTTGACCATACTGAATGATGCCAGCGCTGGAGAAAGTAATCGGCCCCTGATGAGTCTGAGGCGTTGAAGTACACACATCCGAAATATCAGAATCCATTTCAGTTACATCATGGATTACAGAATCAGTAGGAACAACATCTGCGAATTCATCAGTAGCATCTTCAAACCCTTCTTCCTCAACCCCTTCCACAGACTCTTGGACAGACAAATCTTCAACCTGGAGGATACCTTTGTCGAGCAAGGCCTGGATACCCTGCTGTAACTTCAAACAACCTCCGCCCTGAGTAGCACAATCCAAACAACCCTTCCCACAACCGGGGAAAACTTCGGCCTTCAGCAAGCATCCTTTGACATCCGACAATGGAGTCTTCAGCTTCAACACATCCTTAATGGACTTGGCTTCTCCCTCTACCAAATTAACGTTCGCACCACCATGCTGGGGCATGGGATTGTTGACGACATTCGGAGCTGGTGCAAGGTCGATGGCCTTTGAATCTATGAGGTCCTGAGCTACGTGCTTAAAAGCTTTGCAGTTCTCAATGTCATGGCCAGGTGCCCCAGAGTGGAAGCTACACCTAGCGTTGGCGTCGTAACCCACCGGAAGTCTACCAACAGGAGGAGCCAGAGTGCGCAATTGCACAAGTTGTAGTTGTTGAAGACTAGAAAGCAACTGGGCGTACGACATTGGAAGGATGTCGAAACGCCGGTCCATCATCCTTTGCCTCTGTTGATAAGCGGGTCTGTTACCCGGTTGTTGCTGTTGTTGATACTGAGCTGGTTGACATTGTGATTGTTGTTGTTGTAGTGGTGCTGCAGCTGGAATGGTCACAGCCGCAACATACGGTTGCTGATGATAATTCTGAAAGTTATTCCTCCGGTTATCCCTGTTCTGATAAGAAGATATGGCATTTGCATCCCCTTCTCTCCTCTTCTGTCTCTGAATGAACGACTTCTTCACCCCTGATGAGGATCCACCTTCACTCTGGATCTTGTGTGTCTTTAGGTAATTCTCCACCCTTTCTCCAGTAGAGACCACATCAGCAAAGTTGGAAGCATTGCAACCTACCAGACGCTCCAAGTAGGGTTCAGGCAGCGTATTCATGAACATGTTGGCCATTTCCTTTTCCAACATAGGAGGCTGAACACGGGAAGCTGTATCCCTCCA
This sequence comes from Lathyrus oleraceus, assembly GCF_024323335.1. Taxonomy (NCBI): domain Eukaryota; kingdom Viridiplantae; phylum Streptophyta; class Magnoliopsida; order Fabales; family Fabaceae; genus Lathyrus; species Lathyrus oleraceus. Next base: position 296,876,950 of record NC_066584.1, read on the forward strand.
GCGTTGAGCGTATTCCCTGAAGCACTCATTGCTTTTAAGAGACAGATTCTGAAGTTGAGTTCTGTCCGGAGCCATGTCTGCATTATACTGATACTGCTTCACGAAAGCCTCTGCCAAATCCCTCCAGCAACGGATGTGGGCTCTGTCCAGCCTCATATACCATTCCAAGGATGCCCCAGCTAGACTATCCTGGAAGAAGTACATAAGTAGCTTCTCGTCATTAGAGTATGCAACCATTTTACGGAAATAGGCTTGCATGTGAGTTTTGGGGCAAGAGCTGCCATTGTATTTGTCGAATATCGGGACCTTAAATTTCGGTGGCACCCTCACACCTGGGACCAGCCCCAAGTCAGCAACATCTACTCCCAGAGGATTCTGTCCTTCCACGGCCTTCAACCTTTCTTCCAATCTCCTAAACATGGGGTCCATGCCAAAGTCTTCCTGAAGCAAGGGGAACTGATCATCCTGACCATCCTGAATGGGTTGTAGACCGGAGGTGACATGTAGGATTGGGATAGGCCCCGGTCCATTGGGTCCATTAGCCTCTCCAGCTGGAGGATCAGCCAACGTCTCCGGTTGAGTAATAGGGGGATCCCTCTGTACCAACAATCTAAGCTCCTGCTGTCCTTGAGCCACCCCTTGAACCAAATCCATGAATTGATTCATGCGAATCTTCATCTCGGCGAGCTCTGCTTGTAGGCTCTCCATCATTCTCTGTTGATTCCTGCGGGTACCGTATCGGTGAATGCCTGAGTCAGCTATCCTGCTGATGGAACACCAAACAAACTGAGAACACTGTGGCGGTACCTATTATGCAAGACATGCGGATGACTATGCAAATGCAATGACATGTTTATCAATTCCAAAAGTATTCTACCCCCTTGATTCCAGTCTCACATTTGATAAACAGTGTAAAAAAAAGACTAAGCCGTTGATGAGAACCAAGAAAATTCCGACTAGAATCAAGTAGAAGATATAAACCCCACAGAAATGGATAAACATGTGTTAAATGATATGAATGCAAATGATGTGATGCAACGATGTGAATGCAATGCAGTGGCATGTCAATCAGGATTGCTGTATCTGCTTGAACATCTGTCAGGTTGCACTGTCTGGAGAGAAATTAAGAGTACACCAAACAAAGGTCATGGGATGGATCATGTTATCCTTAATATCAACCACCCATTTTGGCGGATTATGGTTTACACCTTATCAATACCCGAGTTTCATTGATATTAAGGATACCTAATCGGATCAACCATGAATCAAGGGTTTGTCACAAGTCACGAGCATGGAGTTTAGGTTAAGAACCACCCAAAAGGAGTGTACTAAGGTTTAAACCTGCCAAACATGTTCTACAAAAGGTTCCCATAGTCATAATCCCATCTTTCGGATATTATCAGAGGAACGACTACTCGTATTCCAACAATATTCTCAAGAGAGACTCTTATGAGTGTAGTATCGCGTAACAATCGTATCAAATCTTACACTTGAACGAATTTCGCACTACGTCCTACGAATAGGCCAAGATGGGTTTGGTAAACTAAGGTCCTCGGCTTCTTAGGTCTATATTGGAACAAGTAATGTCTAACCACAACTTACTTATGTGACATTATTGATCTCAACATGACCTCCACCAAGTGAATGGGCTTGCAAGTCAACTCGCTAAGGAATACTCCACACAAGTTGACAGGACTATGCCATTCTCCTATCTTAAGTGCACTCGAGTTCGGGTATAGAACTCATCTCACAAAGATCACCAAGCAGCCATAGCCAGCCAACAAATACAACAATGATATGTACACAATGCAATAAGTTAAAGCAGGTAAATAAATAACTGTACAAAAGCATGAACACCCAATAAACAAACAAACTACAAAAGCTAGGAGGGACTCGCTTAGGGAAGATGGACCAGCAAGAGGTCAACTTCTTAAAGTCCCCAGCAGAGTCGCCAGCTGTCGCAACCTGAAAAATACAGTGCGCGAAAAAAACAACCGGCGAAAGAAAATGACAGAAGAGTCGCCACCGTGCGTTATTCATCCCAAAGAAGGGAAAGGAAATGCTCGAAGTAAACCTGAAAAAGGAAAGGACAAGACGGGGTCTCGCAACCAAATCTTGGGTTCGGGAGTCGGTTATGCGAAGGGAAGGTATTAGCACCCTTACGCATCCGTAGTACTCTACGGGATCCACTTTTGTAGTTTTTGTCTAAAGGGTGTGGGTTTATCTAATGTACTATTTACTAAAAGGTTAAGAGAAATGACTCGCGCGGATGTCGTATCCACTGCATACGTATCTCATCTGAATATGAGAATCAGAGTCTTCGTAGCTCGGCTGACCTATGGGTTGGGGGTTAGTGTGCTCGCTAAGACATCGCGTCTTATGCCTACGTATCTCATCTGGAATGAGAATCAAAGCAAGCCGTAGTTCGGCTAACTACGGGGTCATGGAATGGGTTTTGGATGAACGACGTTACTACGCAATCTACCGGATGCTCGACCTTTGGAGACTTACTCACCTGTAGTAGAAGGAGTAAACGTGTGTTATGGGTTTTAGGGTTTGGGATGCGCGAGGGCAAACGGGCAGTCCTTGACGAAGGAACCGCGCTACATGTGGGGATACAAATACAAAACACAAAACATGTATCTCAAAGTAAAATGCCACCAAGGGGCTCAAACATTGCCTCCTATCGAGGTCTTCCAGCTAAGAAAGCGATAAAGTATGAGAAAGGGAAAAAATTACCACACGGATAAAGATCCGAAGCTATAGCAGTTAAAGGAGCAAGAAACCCTGAAATCTCTCCAGCTGGACCGTCAAAGGAAATCAGTTAACACGAATAATCAGAATAAAACTCCAGGGGGTATCCCACAAATAAAGTGGGAAACCACGCGAGTGTCTCCGCAAAAGCCATGTGAGCCCTCACAAAACTCGACAAAGGGTTAGAGCAGTAGGATGAAATCAAGAGAAAACAATGCCATGGAAACACAAGACAGGTTAGAATAAAGAGAACAAAAAAAACGAATACTGTCACGTTCGCGACTGCTTCGCTTAGCGAGGCTTCGCTACAGGCTCGCCTAGCGAAGCGGCTAGCGAGGGCCTGCGGGTTTTGGATTTCTCGTTGATACCTGCACGATGTTAAGGACTCCAAACCCTATGGAATTCATCTCAGAAACGAAATCATTAAAACATTCAATGCATTGTTCATATATTTATACACAAACATAAACCCGAGGGAAACACCTGATATTACCTCATACATTCATAATATTCAAATTCAAGGCGTAAAGTAGTAGGAACAAAGGCATACCTGATGAGAGAGATCGATCGAACGACGCGGTTGGATTTGTAAAGCTCTGTTAAGTTTGCGTGAGGCGGAGGCAAAAGAGCGTGTGAATCGGAGTGAACTCCTCAGAGCTGCCTGAAGGTTGCTGCAGAGTAATTCCTAGGTCTCCTTCTCTCAAGATCTTTCTCCAGTGAATCTCCCAGTGTAACTCCAAGTCTCCAAGTCTCCAAGTGTGTTTTCCTCTACTGAAACTTCAGTATTTATAGACTGATTTCGTGGGTAATGGGATTGGAATGAGGTCAGCTGAGGCCCAAAGCTTTCTGATATTTTCTGAAATGCGCGCCCTTCGCCTAGCGAAGGATCTGCTCGCCTAGCGAGCATGACAGTGTTCTTCGCTAGGCGAAGCATCTGCTCGCCTAGCGAGCATGACAGTGTTCTTCGCTAGGCGAAGCATCTGCTCGCCTAGCGAGCATGACAGCTCAGCGACAGATTCTTGCTTCTTCAAGCTTGGCAATTTGCACGGTGAATAGGCCCCATTTGAACCTGTTTCTGATTGACATGCTGAGATGCAATATGAAATGCTAAATGACCTAAAATGTGAATGCATGAATGAGGAGGGCAAATTTTGGGGTGTTACAGTGGGATAAACAAAAAAAATTGGATAACAAAGGGTTTTGAACTCGGTAGTCATGTTGTGTGATTTTTCTTTCTCTTTTTCTCGTGCATCACGTATACCTGGGGGTTAATTTTACTCTTTTGACTCTTTTTCTACTCAAATTTTCCGAGCATTCTATATCTGTTAGAGTCTTAGGTCTCGGCAAGTGCATTTTTCTCTTTTGTTTTTCTTTTCTTTTATTTTTCTTTTTTCTTTTCTTTTAAAGAACATACATACTATTTTTCTTTTTGTCTGCTCTCTTATTATGCACTTGCCTTCTCTTTCAAGATTTCCACCCCAAACTTAGTTTTATTGCACATCTTGCAATTCACACAATCATACCGAGTTATGGAAAAAAATGAATGATTAAAAGTTAACAGGGGGTTTATGATGAATAATGCTTAATAGTTAACAAGGGGTTTATGATGAATAAAATGGCTAAGGCTCAACGGGGTTCACGAAGGGAAACATACAGATAGGGATGGTTAGAAAGGCCCTGGCTAAACAAACAACTTGCCTCAGTGTGTGTTGTCATGCTGTGGCGTGTCAACAGGACATACGCAAAATCAGAGTGATAAAGTCATACCTGGCTGAACTCTCATGCTGATATTTAGTGTTTGGCTTTTTATGATCTCACCATGTTGGTTAGCTTGCAAGCTCTGAAGCCTCCTCGTGTTATGTGGTTCTTTTCTGACTTGGTTTTTCCCTACCGCTCTCTTGGTCCGGTGTCCCCAAATTGTGTCCGACTTATTTTCTCATGGTTGCATCAACTTCCGGGGTGCCTTATCAGAATAAGTATGAGGGGTGTCTTTCATCCACTACCATTGATCCCGGATTTGTCCAACCATTTCTCATCACTCTGTACACACAAGTAAACAACGAAAACAAACAAAAACAATACGACGACAATAAAACAAAAGCGATGGAAATAAAACATGAAAGGAAACCCCCCCCCCCCCCCACACCTGAACTAAACATTGACCTCAATGTTTAAATCCAGATACAAAGGGGACTCACAGCGACTACTGTTGGTTTACTGCCCTTGTGTGGTTTCCTTCCATTTGGAGGTGTTTGTGACTTTTCCCTTTTAATTCTCCTCCTCCCCTACACAAAATTTTAGCACACACAAAGAAAAATAAAAACGCAATCAATTAGAAATCAAACGCGTGGGTTGCCTCCCACGAAGCGCTTCGTTTAACGTCGCATGGCTCGACAGTTCATTTCCCTTATCATGGTGGGTATTTCAGGTTCAAAACCTTGTTGCACCTCTTGTCTACAACACGGACGTTGTCTCTTTTATTAGTGTGGACTCCTTTGTGCCACGATTCCTTTTTAACTATCCTTTCGGTGTTCAGAATCTTTCCATTTCGGGTGGCTACTGGCAGTGGTGAGCCTTTGATAGTATTCAATGTCCTGATTAAGCCTACTTGATACTGAGATTTCATATCTTCCTCCATCTCCTGGTTTTCAATAGCATTCAATGTTATTTCCTTGTTGTGAACTTTCAAGGTTAACGTGCACTCATCCATGTCGAGCTTGCATCGACTCGTCTTCATGAAAGGTCGACCCAGAATGATGGGTGCCTCATTGTCTTCAGGTATGTCTAGGATTACAAAATCGACTGGGAAAGTCAAGTCCGCTATTGTTACCAGCACATCTTCAGCTATACCATATGCATCTTTTCTTGAGTGATCCGCAAACTTCAGATTGGTCTTTATATCACTGATGTTTTTAATACCCAGCCTGTGATAGACCGATAATGGCATCAGATTCACACTAGCTCCCGAATCTATTAGTACCTTTTTGAAGGTTCTTTCTTTGATTGTGCATGGTACTGTGACGGTTCCTGGATCCTTCTGTTTGTTAGGAATGTTCTGCTCCAGGGAGTTTGCATTATATTGTTCCTTACCAGATACCTGTTCTTCAGTGGTTGGTTTCTTTTCAGCCATTACCTCTTCCACGAATTTCTTGTACATGGGCATCCTTTCAAGTGCTTCAAACAAAGCCATATGACCCTCAATCCTTTTAAACATTGTCATGAATTTCTCCAAGTCCGACTCACTAGGTTCCTTCTTTGTCATTCTCTGAGGATAGGGCAACTTAATCACCGGTTTAGTTTCTTTTGTAGTTTCTTCTTTAGTCGGCTCGCTCGGTGATATCATTTTTTTCTTTTTAGCAACCTTTTTCTCTGTCGTCGTGACAATATTAACATTCTCCTGACCTCTCGGATTTTGAATTGTTTCACTTGGTAGGGAACCTGGTGTTCGAGAACTTGCCAGTTGCTGTGCTATCTGTCCCAGCTGAACTTCGAGATTCCTTAGGGAGGCGGTGGTATTCTTCTGATTGTTTCTAGTCTCTTCTTCAAATTGCATATTTTGAGCTGCCATCTTTTCAATTGCAATCTCCCAATTTGCCTTCTTTGGGACTTGTTGCTGTTGCAGATATTGGTTTTGATATTGGCTATTGTACCTGCTGTTGCACATTCCCCTTCTGATCTTTCCAAGCAAAGTTGGGGTGATTCTTCCACCCCGGATTGTAGGTGTTGGAGTAGGGATTGTTTTGCTTTAAAAACTTGATATCTTCTATCTGCTGTGGTGTTGCAAAGCAATGAACAGTATTATGTGGTCCATTACAAATTCCACACACATCGTTTGGTGCCTGTTGTACTTGAGCCACTTTCTGAGCACCTATGTTTAGTGCCTTCAACCTTTTCTCCACCTCTGCAGCAATTGCTTCTTCAATTTTTACCTGTTTGTTTGTTTCAAGCTTCAAATCAATTACCGTAGGTTTGCTTGACACCCTATCATACAACTCCAGATGCTCATTTGAGGCAATTGCTTCAATTATCTTCTTCATACCGGTGGTTGTTGCAAAGTTAGCTGAGCCACCAGCTGCTGAGTCAAGGATTTGTCTCGTTTGAATTCGAAGACCATTAACAAACATTTGCATCTGCTCAGTTTCATCCATGTTGTGAGTAGGACAAGCCACTAGGATTCTCTTGAATCGTTTGTAGGCATCTCCTAGTGACTCACCCTCCTTCTGTTTGAAGTTTAGGATCTCATATCTTTTCCGCAATGACACAGATGCTGGAAAATACTCCTGCAAGAATGCTGTTTCCATGTGCTCCCATGTAGTGATACTACCAGCAGGTAAGGAATAGAACCACTCTTCAGCCTCATCTGCTAAAGTGAACGGGAACATGCGAAGTCGGACTGCTTCTTCGCTATGTCCAGGCATTTTCAGTGTTGTGCTCATGGTTAAAAATCTTTGCAGATGCTTGTTGGCATCTTCATTCACTCTTCCAGAGAAGGACCTTCTTTCGAGTTGATTAATGGTGCTGGGATGCAGCTGGAATTGTTCCACAGTAACTGGTTGGTTGACAATTGTCATACGACCACCCAGGGTGTTTGTTCCACCATAGTCACCGAGGAGTCTCTCTGCTGGTGGTGGTTCTGCAGCCATGACCTCGGGAGTTATTTCTGCTTCTGAATCTGAATTCTCTGAGTGCACTACAATAACTTCCTTCTCTACTTTTTCCTGCTATTTCCAGTTTTTCTCGCTTAGCTTGTCTTAGTCTAGCGCGAAGAGTTCTTTCGGGATCTGCGTCAAAAGAAAAATCTGCTGAAGCCTTACCTCGCATACACAAGTTAGACAAATATTAGAATTGACTAACAAGATTGTCGCAGATGAAATTTTGGTTGACGAGCAACAAAATTTCAATAGAATAAAAATTAAAATAGGTATTTTGGCAATCCCCGGCAACGGCGCCAAAAACTTGATCGGAAAAATAGCAAGTGTACTATTTTTACCGATGTAGTAATAAGGAGTTTTATTTCCAAGTATCGATCTCAGGGACTGCGTAGGAAATACTTATTTTAATTTGATTCTATCAGAACAAAAAGATAATGGTTTGGTTGTTTTGAAATTGTAAACACGAAAATAGTAAAAATAATTGATTAAGATAAAAGATGCTAGGATGAGTGGTTGAGTTACCCGGTTATGAATTCAGTAAGATTTCCTTAATACATATGAAACATTCAATCACCTAACCTCAGAATGTTCTTACTTAAGTCCTTAAGGAAGAAACTATTAAACTACCAATTCTTACTCAAATGTCCATTCAATCAATCATTGGTTTTAATCATACAAATTATCAAGGTTTACGGTGATTTATGAAAGTTACTAGTCCTAGATGATGCATTCATAAACCCAATTGTGTGAAAACCCTAACAATTCACAGTCTTGTTATTGAAAGTCGTAGATCAATTTGTATTTGTCCGACACAAACGCATAATAACATCACACAATTGAATTGAAATACGTAACATAGTAGTCAAGAAATCATTTTGTCAAATTCATAACATGCGATAACATCAGGACCACCCCCTAGCATCAGGGGGTTTAGCCTCTCATAGTACTTAAAGAAATCATAAAGTAAAGATTAGACATTACAAATAGTTAGAAGAGTTTGATTTTCAATGGTTGATACCCTTGAATCTCGCCGTCTTCAACTCCGTCGTATTCGCTATCTTCTCCAATGCAATGCTTTCGTTCGTCTGTCAAAAGGTCCCCTCCTCTTTCTCTTCCAGGCCTTCTTATAGTTTCAGATCACTTTCATCCAAGCAAAAGGTCCAAACTACCCTTAATGAGCAGGATCGGTTCACAAAGCAAAATTTAGGTTTTCCATGCTGCGTCCAATCAACACGGCCGTGTGTCACCACACGGGTGGCCGTGTTGATCACCATAATTAATTATTTTCAGCATCAGCTACAGAGGCAACAACACGGACCGTGTTCCTGCACACGGGTGCCCGTGTTGATGCACTGTTTTAATCAACACGGCCGTGTGGTGGAACACGGGTGCCCGTGTCGATCTCTGTTTTTCTTCTCCTCTCTTGCCCTGCCTGACCAACAACACGGGAAGTGTTGAGGCACACGGGTGCCCGTGTTGACCTGATGTTTCTTCATATTTTCGCCTTTTAGAGTGTCCCTAACTTCACCATTCTTGCTTTTAAACCTGTGCAAAGGCCTGTAACAATGACACTACCAAACGAAGCATAAACGAGATCTTTTTGACATAAACTTGTAATCAAATGCAATGCAATACCGAATCAACAAAACAATGTAATTGACTCCAAAGCAACTAAAAATCAACATAAATCTTACCAAAGTGATGAAAATATGTCGGATTAACGGCGGGAATTCAATGGAAATGGTGGCCGATCAGCCCCCAAAGGGATTCCAACCAAGTTCAAATTCAAAATACAAGGATGTTTCTCTAATAACGAGGCTGGATATAAAGCCTTAATTGCAGGCCTTAGGATCCTGTTAGACTTGGGGGCAAAAGGAGTCAAAATTAAAGGCAACAGGTAGTTGGTCATGAAGCAATTGACTAAAGAATACAAATGCATCAAAGAGAATCTATTGATGTACTTTGTTGCAGCCAAATCATGTTAAAGGATTTTATTATGTCAACATCCAACATGTGCCTAAACTAAAAAATCAAGAGGCTAATTACTTGGCACAAATTGCTTCAAGTTATAAAGTCTCCAAGGAAAAGTTGGAAGCATTAATAGACGTCAAAGAAAAATTAATTTCGACCAGTATTCTCCTCTCAGAGTTTTCAAAGTCAAAACTTTTGGGGGGTAGAAAGGTTGGAAGACTTGCAAAATCCTGATTTTTTTGAATTTTTTGTCATTGACAATCTGTCGAATAATGACTGGCAAAAATTAATTATAGAATTTTTAAAATATCCAATATGAACAAAAAATTGAAAGATAAAATACAAGGCATTGAGTTATGTTATTATTTGAAATGAATTATTTAAAATACTCCTGAAGGAGTTTTACTTAAGTGCCTTAGTGAAAGCAAAGCGTATTTGGCAATATTAAATGTCCATAGTGGGTCATGTGGCGCTCATCAAGCAAGTCACAAGATGAAGTGGCTTTTGTTTCTACATGGTGTGTATTGGCCTACTATACTGAAGGATTGCATCGATTTTTCTAGAGGTTTCCAATACTATCAAAAACATGCAGGTATTCAACATGTTCCTCAAAGTGAATTACTTTATATTGTTAAGCCTTGATCATTTAGAGGGTGGGCATTAGATTTAATTGGTGAAATTTAGTCTGCATCATCTAAGAGTCATAAGTACATCTTAGTAGGCATAAATTATTTTACCAAATGGTTTGAAGCCATACCTTCAATGAATGTTGATCAAGCAGTTGTGATCAACTTTATTCAGAGTCACATCATTTACAATTTTGGAATTCCTGAAACTTTAACCACTGACCAAGGTTTAGTTTTCACTGGTCGAAAGATGGTTGAATTTGCTTAAAAACAGGGAATCAAACTTCTAACATCCACGTCTTACTTTTCTTAAGAAAATGATCAAGTCGAAGTAGCCAACAAGATCATAATTGGCCTAACTGGGTCAAAAGCCAAGAAATTGGCATAAGACTTTGGACCAAGCAGTTTGGGTTGTTGTTCCTTTTGGATCATATGCATTATGCAAAACAACATGGAATGTACAAAATATTTTGGTGAAGAAAGGACACATGTGGAAAGTGATGTTCCAGCATGTGTGACACATCTGGCCCCTGCCGCAGTTCAAGCTTTGACGCATTTTTTGTGATTTCTGAGTGTGCTTCTGGATTCATGTGTGATTGATCTGTTTCTATCTTTCAACAATCTAATTAGTTATATTTGTTTGATAATTTAACTAGATCAAATTTAAATTATGGAGATTTAGATTTGAATTCTAATCAAATCAAATATTTTAGTGGAGGTGTTTTGAAAATCAAATCTTAACAAAAACTCCACAATATCTGGTGATTAAAATTCCAATACCCATTGGAGAAAATCCCAACTATGGATTTCTATTTAAAGAGACTCATCCTAACATTGAAGATAAAGATCTTGATTGAAGATTATTTGTGTTGTGGTTTTATTTGAGATCCTTGTTTGTGTTGATTGTACACCACACTAGTGCCCATATTCAGATCATAAGCCATAGTTTTAGTTAGTTTAGTTGAACATTCTTTAAGTTGTTTATTTAAGTTGATCACTAGGGTTAGTGATTGAGAGAAAGTGAAAGGGGTTCTCATATTTATGGGGAGTCCTAAGTAGAAAGTCATTGGATAGTATTAGGAAGAGGCTGTGAACAAAGTGTGTTCAATTAAAACTAAGTGTACTAATACTATTGATAGTGAATTTCCTTTCTTGGGTTGACAACCCCCAAACGTAGGTGTTGCTTGCATCAAATTGAGTTAACAATTCAGTGTGTTCCTTTATTACTTTTATGCTTCATTATCTTGTATAAGTTAAATTGTCATAACTTGGTTGTACACATTGTCACATATATCGTGTCCAACATATGTCCCAAAGAACATGATTTCAATTGGCATCAGAGCGTGCACCATATACAGATGGACAACACTAAATGTGAAAGATCAATTAATAGACCACCTGTATCGGATGACACCAATTATGACTATTGGAAAGAAAAAATGGTTTCCTTTCTTAAATCCATGGACAATAAAACATGGAAGGCTGTGGTAAAAGGTTGGAAACACCCTGTGATTATTTCTTAAGATGGTACATCAAGCTTAAATCCAGAAGCTGAGTAAACTGATGTAGAAGATAATGAAGCTCTTCGAAATTCCAAGCTTTGAATGATATTTTCAATGGTGTGGACAAGAACATGTTTAGGTTTATCAACACATGTATTGAAGCCAAAGATGCTTGGGAGATTCTCAAAACTGCACATGAATGCACATCCAAGGTTAGAATGTTAAGGCTACAGCTCCTCACTACAAAGTTTTAGAATATGAGAATGAATGAAGATGGACCTATATCTGACTTCAATATCAAACCACGTGACATTGCCAACAATTCCTTTGCTTTAGGAGAGAAAATTTCAAAAGAAAAGCTAGTAAGAAAAATCCTAACATCTCTTCCTAAGAAGTTTGATATGAAGGTCACAACTATTGAAGAAGCCTAAGACCTAAGCAACATCAAAGTAAATGAACTCATTGGTTCATTACAAACCTTTAACATGACCTTAAATGATGGGTATGAAAAGAAGAACAAAAATATAGTCTGTGTGTCCAACAATGAAGAGGACGAAGATCAAGGTTAAGAAAGTTTATCAGATGTTATTGCTCTTCTTGGTAGAAAGATTAATAGATTCTTGAAGAAAGTTGGACATAAAATGGAGGACAAATGTCCCAGAAAAGGTGTCAAAAATCAGTCCCCCCGATTAAGAGCAAGGATAGAGACAAACCTAACAGGGGGTAAAGGAGCACAATGTTATGAATGTAAAGAATTTCGTTACATTAAATCTGAATGTCCTACTTTTATAAAGAAACAAAAAAGGGATTGTCAATGACTTGGTCTAATTCTGACAATGAAAATGAATGATAAATAATCAATAAGGTGATGTCTTTCATTGGAAAACATGACTCTTGTAGTGAGTCCAGTGATGAAGATATCTTAGAAGAAGAGCTAGTTGAAACATATAGACTTCTTCACATTTAGAGGAAGGAATATTTCTTGAGATAAGAGAAACAAAAGAAGACCATAAGGGCTCTACTTATAGAAAAATAGAATCTTTACTCAACTGTTGGAGGTTTGAAAGAGGAAGTCACACTATTAAAGTCCAAACTTCACAATATGACAAAATTTGTACATATGTAGAACAATGATTCTGATATGTTAGATGAGATCTTGGAAGTTTGGGAGAAGTCCGAGAATATGAAAGTTATATGGTTTTCATATAATTCCATGAACAAAAAGGTCAAAATTCTCACTAAGAAGTTTGTTTCACCTAAGAAGAAAACTCAGTTCCAAATGAAGGACCACATGTCCCGACATCCTGCTCAACAAGTGTACCCTTATAATAGAGGCAACAAGAACTCATCTTGGAGGTGTCACCGTGGTTATCCTTAATCCTATAGTCATCCAAGGCTTAAAAAAAGGAAAGGAAAGAAAACTCAAGCTAAGAAGGAGTGGAAACCCAATGAAACTGTCACTTGTCTCATTTCTCATACCCCTTTCAGAGTTTTATCAAGAGAATATTAGTATTTTGATTGTGGATGTTCAAAACACATGACTCGTGAAAAGAGATATCTTGAAGACTTAAAGTCTTACTCAAATAGTTATGTTACCTTTGGTGATAGAGCTAGAAGTAAAATCAAGTACATATGCAAATTGGTCTATCCAGGTCTCCTTTACCTTAATAATGTGATGTTGGTAGAAGGATTGAATGAAAACTTGATAAGTATAAGTCAACTATGTGATCAAGGTATGAATGTGAACTTCAACAAGTCTGAATGCATTATTTCCAGCAAAGGTCAAAAGGTGTTAATGAAATGAAACATATTCAAAGACAATTTCTAATTATGGATCTCTCAAAACAAAAGTCATCCCTCAACATGTTTGATACCCAAGGTTGATGAGACTAAGTTATGGCACCAGAAACTTGGTCATCGCAACCTCAAGAGTATGACAAAGATAAAATCTAAAGATGCTATCGGAGGATTTCCAAATCTCAAGATTGAAGAAGGGAAAATCTATGGTGAATTCTAAATAGGAAAGCAGACCAAGATGTCCCAAAATAAGCTCCAGCATCATGCCACCGCCAAAATTTTAGAGTTACTTCATATGTACCTCATGGGGCCTATGCAAGTTAAAAGTCCGAGTGGGAAAAGATACGTCTTTGTGTGTGTGGATGATTTATCTAGGTATACTTGGGTCAAGTTTATCATTTTTTTGACACTTTTGATGTTTTCAAAGAGTTATGCCAACAACTCCAAAGACAAAAAAGGAGTGGGATAGTGAGGATAAGAAGTGACCTTGGTAAAGAGTTTAAAACTCAAATTTCTTTGAGTTTTGTTCCTCTGAAGGGATTGGTCATGAATTCTTAGCACCTATCGAAACCCATCATAATAGAGTGGTTTAAAGGAAGAATAAGACTCTGCAAGAGTAAGCTAGAGTTATGTTACAAGCCAAGAACCTACCTTACTATTTCTGAGTTGAAGCAATGAACACAACTTGTCACATTCACAATTTTGTGACAATAATATCTAGAACTAAAGCTAATCAGTATGAACTATGGAAAGAGAGAAAACCAAATGTGAAATACTTTCATGTATTTGGCAGCAATGGCTACATCTTTTCAGATCGTCAGCAAAGAAGGAAGACGGATCCCAAGAAAATGATGGAATCAATAAATGTTGTCATTGATGATACTCTTGAAGATAAGCAAGAAGAGAAAAAATAATTGATGTATCTCTTCAATAGATTGATGTCTTAGCAGATGTCCTAGACAAGGGGTTTAACATTGAGTATGAAAGCACAAATTCTGAAGATACTGTTATCAACAAGGGACCATCTATCAGAATTCAGAAGGATCATCCCATTGAAAATGTCATAGGAGATCTAAATGAAGGAGTTATCACCAGATCAAGAGAGATGATTTCTAACACATGTTTCATTTCCAAGATTGAACACAAGAACATCTAGAAAGCACTAGCAAAAGAATGCAAGAGGAGTTGTGTCAATTCAAAAGAAATATTGTATGGGAATTAGTTCTAAGATATCAAGATGTGAATGTTATTGGTACCTCGTGCTTTAAATAAATTGAGATTACTATTTAGTTTATTTTGTTATTTCTATTTTGTTTTCACTAACATTCTCTTGTAGAAAATCATAGTTTCACCAATTCCATTGGTATATGTATATAACTTTTATATCATTACACATATGTTTATTCTACATATGTTCATCGATTTTCTCATTACACTATTTATTTCGTTCATTCATCTTTAACATGTTTATGATTGTTCATCCCTTACATTTAAATTCTTTTTAAACGTGTGTTATTAATTATGTGCATTTAAGAATTCATATACTTGTTCATGCATGATTTAATCTTCCATTCATAATAGTTTTGATCACTTAATTTTGGTTGTTCAAATTTTGTTGCATGTATATTTGCATGTGTGTTTCATGTAGCATGTCTATTTTTGAGTTTTGTATCTGGTCTATGATGTTGTATATTCTTGTTAGGTTTTTAGCTCACGTGTTCAGCTAAAATTTATCTTTTGTTGTTATCTCTTAAGCTTAATAGGTTTTGTTTCTTATCTCTTAAGCTTTCGTTTCGTTAATATTTCTTATTGTATCTCCTTCTTTAATTGCACATCTCTGGATTGAGTTATGAATCCATTCTTTTTAACTTGCATAATTCAATTGTTTATATTTGAGTATGATCATTGTGTTTTAAGTCAATTGGTTGAGTTAATGGAACAAGAACCATATTTGATGTTGGTTTAAGTTATGTGGGAAGTGAAATCTCAAACTATTTTGAAAAACTTGAAAATTTTGAGATTTGTTGTGTGTGACTTGAATCACTCACAATCTATGACTTAAATAAAATCAAACAAAGGAGAACTAGAAAATTCGGGTGTTTGTGACTCGAATCACAAGTTGCACATGATTCGAATAACACATGTCATGTTAGCCACTTCCCAGTCTGATTAGGATCACACTTCCTACATGACTCGATTCACAAAGTTTTTTACTTTTTCCTATTTGGCTATGGCCAAATTGATTCGAATCAGAATTTGTACATGTCTTGAATCATGACCTCTCGTGACTTGAATCGGAGATACAACATGACTCGAATCACAAGAAATGGGTCACTTTTCTTTATGTTGATATTATTCCATTCTACTTGATCATTTGACTCAAATCAACAATATTCTAGACTCGAATCTAGCAACCATTTCACCTACTTTCGTGCTTAATCTCCAATTGGTGTGCCGCAAAAAATACCCGAGCATATCACATGCTCGAAATACAACAGATTCGCCACTGAATTTTATTTATTCTAAGGGAAAGGGAAAATATAAACAAAACTAAAGGGGAAGGTAAAAAGGGTAAGGAAGTTGGTTATGCAAGAGGAAGGTATTAGCACCCCTCATATTCGGTGTACTTAACGAGAACCATTTTTATTGTTCTTTGCACATATGGGTATTATTATCTAAAGGTTACTTGCGATTAGTTTTAATTAAGGGAGAAAAATAAAATTTTAATTAATGTGCTTGCCAAGATTTCAAAACCTCGTGCCTACGTATTCTCATGGTGCAGTGAGAAAATCAGAGCTCCGTAGTTTATGGGTAGAAAATGAGTATTTATTGGTTGATTTTGGGGAACAGTATTATAATCGTATCTTAGAAGTATTTTGATGTTAGCTGGTTCGATCCTAGGTTGAATTCTCTAAGCTTTTAGTTTGACTATCAAGGAAGGGATTATAACAATTCTTTTATGAAAAGGAAATGAATTGAAAAGGTTTGTGAATGTGGTGAAGGTGTTGTTTGGACAAATAATGTGATGTTTGAACCCATACAGTGGTGAATGTACCAAGAATGAGGTATTTTAACTAACAAATGGAAATTGACCATGAATGAGAGGTATTTCAACTAATAAATGGTGATTAACCATGCATGAGGTGTCTAAACCAAGAATGTGGTTTCTAAACCAATGCAGTGTTGAAGGGGTTTGCATAGACTCGAGGATCAAGGCCTACTAAGGGGTTTGCCTAAACCAGAAGATTTTTAAGGAAAACATGCAAGAGTATGGGTGTTTTAACCAAGATATGGTTATTAACCTAAAGATAGGTGTGAATGCATCTTCCGATAAGTACCGTTAGGAGTGTTTTGTATGATGTCAAAACTAGGATTCTTTAGCGTTTATGTATATTGGAAGGTATCCTCATATTCTCTATGTGTATTTTAGCATTAGGAAGCATACAAGTCTTTGGAAACATCTTTGAAAAGGTATCATTCATTAAACATGCATGAAAAATCAAGTTTCATGAAAAATTGCAAGTCGGGTCGACACATTCCAAGATAGATCGACATATAGTAAAAGTTATTAGGCTATAGGTCGACATATCCATTACATAGGTCGGCACATACACTGCAGTATTAAAGTCTGCAACTACAGTTTTATGCGCCGACTCAACAGGTCGACACATATGAGGCACATAACCTTGGCAGGCCGACACATTGCTTTGAACAGGTTATCACATGCTCGTACAGGTCGGCACATGACTTAAACAGACCGACCTATATGACTGATTTTTGCATATTTTCATTGTTTTCTCAAAGTGTGTTGTATTCCTTGTGTGTTCCACTTACCCATGCATATATATATATATATATATATATATATATATATATATATATATATATATATATATATATATATATATATATATATATATATATATATATATATATATATATATAGTAAGGTTTCTAAAGTGAGTAAAACCTACATGAATCCAAGATTTCAAAGCATCTCATCATCTTAAACTTAATCTATGCATACACATAATCAAATTACACATAATCAATTTTTTGATTGGGTGCCATCTAGATTAGGATTTATAACGTCCAATTAGGTTTGTTGTACCAAGAATGATGGATTGAGATCTTTGAGGGATTCAAATCAAAAAACCGATGCGGGGTTTTCCTTCAAGATATTTAGGGTTTGAAGGTTTTGGGCAAGATTGTGCAATTCGGACCCGATCGAGTGAAAACCTTGGGACTAAGTCTGTTGTGCAAGGTAGTAGCGTGAAACGGTGGATCATGTTGACAAACCTTGGGTTCAACAAGTGTGTGCTTGGGATTAATTCATCCGGGTGAAATCCTTGAGACAAGGAGGTCGTGCAAGGAAGTAGCAACAACAAGTGAATTGAAGTGGAATTGTACGTGTCTTGATCAATTTTTGATAAAGGTTTTTTGAGGTGTTAGAGTCAAGAACAAACTTAGGGTTTATGGAATTTGATCTCCCGTCTCTTGTATATATACATTTGCAAAGTAAGATTTATTATAATAATGTCTCAACTCGAATTCGAATTGAGGGCAGATGTACCCATAACGAGGTCAACAGGGGAACTACCTAAACAAATCCTTGTGTACTCTCTCTCTCTCTCTCTTTTATTTTTTGATTCAAAAATTGTCGATTGCTTTGATCACCGGATCAACATTGTTTGGATCGTAATTTTGATTACGTTTTGAATCTTGTGTTTTTTGTATTGATCATTAACCATTTGTTTGTGATTGGATTTCTTAGAAAAACAAACACTATATAAAATTCTAAACTTTTTTTTCCGCATATCAAGTGTTCGATAAATTGTTTGACTTAGACTTTTACTATTATAGAGTATTCAATTAGTTGTGCTTAATTGTTGCTGATTGACTTATGGACTATTATCATAACATTGACACCTTTACGTATATCCGGTCTATTTAATAGTAGGTTCAGTAAGACAATTTTTGAACCGGGAAATATTTGAAACTTCCTTCCGCGCCATAAAATTTTCTAAGTCAAATTTTCAGACAAATTTTTAACTTGAGATCTATTCACCCTCTTTAGATCTAGGCCTATCGTCTAACAAGTGGTATCATGAGCTCCAGTTGTTTCTGGTCTTAATATTTTCTTATTAGATAATGGTTACTGAACCTAAAGGGGCATATGATAGAGCACCTATTTTTACCGGCAAAAATTATGGCTATTGGAAAGCTCGTATGCGTATCCATGTCAACTCCGCTGACAAGGGTATAATAGATGCAATCATCAACGACCCAAATGAATTACTATGATCAATGATGAAGGTGTCACCATACTAAAACTGGAAAGTTAACGGAATGATACTTATAAGAGGTTGTGGTCACATGATAGGAAAGCACAAAATATTCTCATACCCACTTTAGGTGTTGATGCGTATTATCATGTTTCTCATTGTGGTACTGCCAAAGCTGTGTGGGATGCATTAGAAGTTGCCCATGAGGGAACTAATAAGGTCAAACAAGCTAGAATCAATACATTAAACCAAGAGTTTGAACTTTTTTGTATCAATCGTGGTGAAACCATTGCCGACATGTAAAAGAGTTTCATATATCTTATTAATAGATTGAATTCTCTAGGTAATCTTATCGATAATTCTATTGCTACTAACAAGGTTTTAAGATTTGTTAATAGGAAAGGTCATCGCGATTAAATTGGCGAATGATCTTAAAGCACTTGATCTCGCTACGTTGTTTGGAAAATTGGAAGAACATGAGCAAGAACTCGCTTGCTTGGAGAAACGTGAAAATGAGTATGAAAAGAAGATGAACAAAGAGAAAGGTAAAGATAAGGAATAGGTGAAGAAGTTCATTTCTCTAAAGACTTCTAGTTTCAAGTTCTCAAAGAATGAGCCTAGTGAGTGTGAAGAAAGGGACGACAAGAACTCCGATGATGATGATGTTGGGTTATTTGTCAAGAGATACCAAAGGTATATTCGGAAGAATCAAGTCAAGAACTCAGAAGGAAACTTAGCCAAATTTAGAAGGGAGTCCAAGTCTTCAAAAGATGGTGAGAATATAAAAGGTAAATTTAGAAGCTCTTGTCATAATTATGGTGAAATTGGTCACTATAGACCGGAACGTCCCATGACTAAGAAAGACAAATAAAGAGGGCATCACAAGAAGTCTAGTAAATCTAGAAGAGCTTATGTAGATTTTGAGAGTTCAATTGATTCCTCAAGTGATGAAAGCTCCACTTCAAGTGTAGAATCGGCCCAGATTTGTCTTATGGCTAATGGAAGGAAGAAGAAAAAAGTAAGTCCTTCTAAACTTGAGCTTACTAGTGATTTATCTTATTCTCAATTACAAGACGCTTTTGATGATCTTCATAGAGAAACATTACATGATTTTAATAAATTAGCTTCACATGAAAATATATTTTTGCAATTAGAAGCTAAGGTCTTAGAGTCCGAGAGGAAGTTGGAAGCAATTAAGCTATCCATGCTAGATGTTCAAAAGGACAAGATTGAGGATGACAAGTCTTCTAGGCTTGGTTGTGAATCTTGTCATAATTGGCAAAAAGAGATAAATGCTCTTTAAGTCATATTAGAAAAAGCCTTACAACCAAATATTGCTTATGCTATTGATCCGTATAAGTATGAGAGGTCTTTGAACCATTCATATAAGAAACATAAATTTATTAAAAAGGAGTCTAATAGAAAAGACACATCTCATCATAACTTGTCTTGTCACTATTGTTGCAAGCAAGGCCATACTATTGAAAAATGCAAATTTAGAAAACTTTTAGTTCCTAAAGAAGCCTTTCATTTGTTGCCAAAATGCAACCTTATTTTCACTCACCCCCAAGGACCCAATGAAGATTGGGTACCTAGCACTTGTTGTTGATTTTATAGGATAATTGTCGTGGATCTATGAAGAGAGTATGAGATCTTCTTTGTGGATACTCAAGACATGTGACATGTTACATCTCCTTATCCCGTTGACTTTGTGGCAAGGAAGAAAGGTTGTGTGACCAAAAGGAATCAACTTCTAGTGTTCTTCAATTGGTAAAAGTGTGTCGATTATTATTAATGTTTTATCCGGGAAATGTCAGGATAAGTGTTTCTTTTCATGATATATGTATATCTTCATAAGACATTCTCAATGAAACTGAAAAGGAATTGATCAACCTAAAGTGGTGGAACGTAAGAAGGAAGAAGATAACGATTGTGAAAAGGAGAAGGTTGAAAGTCCAACTGCAGTGGATGATTTATCTTTGACTTGGAGAACCTCCAATGATCATCAAATCAATAATTTTCTTGGATACATTATTAATCATCCTTTCAAGTACTTTGTCAAAGAGAAAAGTGGTAAGATCGTTGTTGTCTAAAGGTTTTATGGCATATTTTTCATTTATTCCAACTTTTGTTTGAGAGTTTCTTATGGAATGCATGTGCATCCTCCATCATTTGTAAGATGAGGTAATATCTTTTTAACTTTCGCTTTGTAAGGAAGTTCTTTCTTATGTGATCAGGAAAATAACAAGTGTACTATTTTGCCTTTTATAGTAATAATGGGGAAATTCCCCGAATGTCGATCTCAAGGACTGTAAGTTAATATGGAGTTTAAATTATCGTTCAATTAAACAAAAAGTATTAATTTGGTTTTTAGGTGTAAAAAATGTAATAATAAAAGTAAAGGTAAAGAAGGATGAAAATAAGGGTTTATAGAGAAAAAGGAACAATGCCAGAGAAGGTGTATGATTTATCCCTGTAACAACTATGAGTCACTATTGCATCAACAAATATCAATTACTATCAGTTCTTAAGGGTATTTTCTCCCAAGTCCTTGGTGAGAAAACTTTTAATCAATCTACCTTAATTTCCATGTCCATAGCCAATTAGGGTGAAGTTAAGCTGTATAATATCAAGAATACTCTGGTTCATACAAGGTATCCCTAGTCCTAGGCGATATCTACTGTAGAGTAACCTTATGAGAACCTTATCAATGGCGGTCCAGCCTAATTGATAACCACAAAACA
The DNA here is from genome assembly GCF_024323335.1 of Lathyrus oleraceus. Classification (NCBI taxonomy): domain Eukaryota; kingdom Viridiplantae; phylum Streptophyta; class Magnoliopsida; order Fabales; family Fabaceae; genus Lathyrus; species Lathyrus oleraceus. The sequence continues at coordinate 296,898,281 of NC_066584.1, forward strand.
ATCTCGATTGGTCCGAAAGAGAAAGCAATAAACACATCAAAAGGTTACCGTAAAAACAATATTATAAATGCAAATGTAAACTCAAATTCGTTATAATTCTAAATCAGGGACACCCCTTAGAATTGGGGGTTTAGCTACTCATATTGTTTAAAACAAATTCAAGATGAAAATTACACATTACAAGTAATTTGGATGACTTTGATCTTCAACCGCTCCCGCTCATGAATATCTTCAGCTCTCTGAATGCCTTGATCTCTGTAATCCTTGATTGCTTCACAATACTGTGTTTTGCCCTATTCCAAGATGATTTTTCCTTTGGCAGAAGACCTTCTTTTATAGTGAAAATTCCAAGCAACAGTTGGATATGTTGGTGTAAGCCCTAGAGGCCAATACTTTTGGTACTTGTATCGAATTATTTATTAATAATAAAAGGCTTTTTCTTTATTACGTTTGTTTAATAAAGTCCCTAGAATAGTTAGTCTGTTTAATGTATCAAGTATGACTTAATCATGAGGTCACATTAAACATAAGGACATTATTCTTAAAGTATCCGTAGTCGAGCTTTAGTGTGAAGTGGGATAACATTAAAGCATTAAGACTATTATGTTTGTAGACTGATGATCACATCTCATGGATCATGGATAAAGAGTTATCAAGTCTTAAACATAGGTATGAATATTAGGAGTAATATTTATACCGGATTGACCCACTATGAGGATACTATATAGAAAGTTATGCAAGGTGTCATAAGTTATTCTCATGGTGATAATAGTGTATTCCACTCTTCGACCTGAAACCACTATGGATCCTAGATGTAGAGTCGAGTGCTTTATTGCTGATCCAACGTTGTCCGTAACTGGATAACCATAAAGACAGTTAATGGGTACTCCACAAAGCATGCTGAGGGACATGAGTGTCCTAGATGGAATTTGCCCATCCTGCGTAACAGGATAAATGTCTATGGGCCCAATATTGAACTAGACAAGGATGACACGGTCTATACCTTGTGTTCAATATAGACATAAGGGCAAAAGGGTAATTATACACATAAGTATTATCACAGAAGGTTTTGTCAGATCACATGACATTTTCGTGTCTTGGGTAGCAGTGATGTGTTGCTAGATACCGCTCACTGTTTATTATGTTAAATACATGATTGCCAACGCCGCGAA